>NC_085841.1:105348793-105648793 GCF_035594765.1 Anolis carolinensis
CTGGATAAATTGGGAATGGTTGGCCACTTTACTTTGCGTGTGGCAAGGTGTTGCTGGGCACCACTGGGACTCCTGTATGTGTTATTGAAGACTGGACTGGGACTTTGCTTCAGATGTAAGTTAATCCAGGTTATTCTGCAGTGGAGGGCTGGAACTGTGTGGGTTTTCCTGGACTGCACTGTTATTACTATTTTACATTAGCTGCTGTTCGCCTTCGTTGTGTTGGCTTTCTGTGCCATCCCGTTTTGTGAACCTTGAATTGATGACTACAACCCCTGGACCTTGGACTGGACCTCGACTCTGCTTCTGCCTTCACTCCTAAACGCTACTCGGCGTCGCTCTCTAATTTGTCTCAACCTACAGCTCTCGACTCCTGGCTTGCCTCCCGACCCTGTTGCTGCTTCCTTTCCTGACCCTGGACCGACCTGACAACATCTCTTCGCTCCGCTCCTTGGGCTCCTGGTGTTGCCTGCACTCTTGAAGCAGATTATCGCTGCTCTTCCTGCTTTGATTCCAGACCGGTTTGACAATGCCTTCGTGCTCTGCCCCTTTAATTCCACAGCCTGGTGTTTGCCTCTGCAGCGGCTTGGAGTCGCTTTCCTTTCGCACCAGCTTTCCTGGGTCTGGTGGTTGCTTAGCAACAGCCTCCAATATTGCTTACTGAGTTGCTCTCAGTAGAGAACTCTTTCACCCAATTTGGGTTCCTGTTTGGGTTTTCTGAGCTGCTATCGCTAGTTTGTGACTTTGGGGAGTTTTTTTGGAGCCTCTAAACCTTTTGCTTTGCTTTGATAGTTTATTTTAAGTCTACTCAGAACTTATGAGGTAATTTGAAGAACTTTAAGTTTAATCCGGATTATTTCCCTGAATGATCCGGTTTATTTGCCAATTCGCAATTTTGGCATAGTTTTTGTTTGAACTGCTTAATAACACTGAAAGTTAAGTGTTTTAAGCCTTTTTTAGGTTTGTGACTTGTTTTTTGGGCTATTTCTTGAATAAACTCTATTTTGCTCTCTAGTTGGCGTCTGACTCTTGACAATTACTTTGTCTTTATTTATTTTATGCTTTTAATGAGTTTTATGATCATTGTAATGTATTGTTCTATAATGTCGATTTTATTGTGGTTTATTTATTGTAATATGTTTTAACTGTTGTACTTGTTTTGTTAGCTGCCCCGAGTCTCTGTCGGGAGATGGTGGCGGGTTAGAAAAATAAAGTTACTTACTTACCTAATATGTTTCTAGTCCATTTTATATTTTCTATGATTTAAACTGATTTCATTATGTATATCACATTCTAAGACTCCATGCCGTAGAAGAAGATATAAATATTTCCATAATATAAAAATAAATATTTCTGATTTTTAAAACCAATCTGGTTCTTAATATGACTTCGGCCATAACTGCACGATTGATTGTACTTGAACTGAAATCAATACTCAAATTATACATTTTTTTATTTTAAAAAGGAAGCTAAGCTATCTAGACTTCACTGAAGAAGCAATTTACATTGTACATTTTATCCATACAATGATAGCCATAAATCAATGAGCATCACTGAAGTCAGTGAAGCTGAGATTTCTTCAGTAGCCTGCAGTTCTGAGTAGTCCTCATGCAGATTCTACAAAGAATTTGGGCCTAAGAAACTCCCTTCCTCATTTTTTGCTTCTTAACACTCCTGCGAGGACCATGAACTAGCCCTAAATTCATTATTCATGACATTTTAATATCTGCATGATAAGGCAAATGAAATGCTTCCCAGGAGAAAAGACATGTCATACTAATGTATGCCTTTTAAAAATCTATTCTTGTTGTAGGAAAAGTAACCACATCTACATCTTTTTTGCATTAGCCTAATTTAATATAAAATGGAAAGTAAATGTCTGTGGGGGGAAAAGTCTGAGGACAAGACAGAAGACTTGCTACAGAACTCTGTGTATGGCATTTCATTTGATATTTGTTTTCAGAACCAGACATAGGGATTTAGTGGGTTTTGCTATCAAGAGTGGCAAAATGTGAAGATTAGAGGTATTGAAGATGCATGTGTATATGGTAGAAAGAAGGGGGAAGTGTTTTGTAAATGAAATTGTGAAAATGTGTAACAACCCAGCCTTATACCCACAGCTCGAAAATATTGTGCAGTTTTTTATTTTCATTTTAAATACAGGTCCTGCAATTAGCTAGCTTGACATGAGTGTGAAATATTGAGGAATTCCATCCCAAACTTAGTGCCTTTAGACATAAAGAGTATAGGACCACTGAGTTATCCTTTGTTTGTAATACTATATTTTATAAAATATTGCATCCTCTGGCACAAGAGGGAACCTTTTGATAAGATTTTTAAGCATATTTACCATATAAACCAATTTTAATTTAAGATGGCCCTATGTCTTGTATGCAGGTAAAAATGCATGCATGCACACACACAAACACAGAGAGTTGTATAAAATAGAAGATCAGTAGATAAACACAATCAGACTTCAAGTGAAATCTCATGCTTAAATAACATTAACATTAACATTAAATAACACTAACATTAAGGTGGAATTCAACAATGGCACCAAAAAGAGACTGACTTTCTCTGAAGGTATGGGGCTTGTGGAACCAGACACTTGGATCATCTTCTGGGATCCCAATATCTGTTTCCACAGATATTCCTCTTCCCCAGGCTCAGGCAGCCTGGAGAAGAGGGATGACACTGCCAACCTCCTGGCCCTCTATCCCCCCCCATGAGAAATAGCTTCGGATAGAAGCCTGCAGGCGTTCCTTCTCTCTCTCTTCCTTTGAATAGTCAAAAGAGGGCCTTGGAGGAGACACCCTCCTCCCCTCCTCCAAGTCTTGTGTCAGTTTTTCTGAGGGATGAGGGAGAAGGGGAAAATCTTGAGGCCTTCAAAGGAGCCTTTCTTTGTTAAGTGGAAGCAAAAATGGGAGGCAGGGAGGGGGATGCTGATCTCGAGCAGCACAGGAGAGCATTTATCACTCCTGCTGCAAAATCCCAGGGGTTTTGCCAGCTATGTGGCCTAAATCTTAAGAGAATCTCTTAGAATTGTGGCCTGTCCGGAAGGGCCCTAAGACTATCATACTTTGAATATATCATGACTCACTAGGAAAGGCAGTAATGATTGAATAAGCAGAAGGCAGTATGAAAAGAGGAAGTCCACATTACAGATTGAATAGACTCATTCAAGGAAGCTATGTTCTTGAGTGTGCAGGTATTGAGCAAGGCTTTTAATCACAGAGTGTTTATGACAGAGCAACTCATTTATGGAGTTGCCATAAATTGTATGAAGGCTATCCAGAAAGTAGATCACGTTTTGGAATTAAAAATGAACAAAGTATAGGAGAAAACATTTACCATATGCAGTTGAAAGCCATACCCAAATACCACATCTCACGTAGTCACCATTCAAATCTAGGCACTTACCATAACGATGAATGAGCTTTGCAACTCCTTCCCCACTAAATTTTGCCACTTGCCTCCTCAACCACTTGTTTCCAACAATGGTGTGTGGCTGGCAACACAACGTTTTGGCAATGCTGCACAGCTGCGGAAAGGGGTAACCGGCTGGTTAAGGACACAAGTGGCAGAATTTAGTGAATTTAAAACCAAAAGTGAACAGGAATTGGAGTTTCCTTTATATCAGAAATGTAGTGAATTATCAAGTGGTGGTGAGTAAATTGATGCCTTTGCGATGTTGGACTAAAACTTTTATTAGTCTGAAAACAGTATAATAATCAGTGGTGAGAAATGTCAATATGGGGAGACCTTCTCTTTGCTCACCTCTGAAATAAATCAACACTTTGGCTTATACCCGAATAGATTTTCAGATGCTTTCTACGAATGAATATTTTCCAGCATTTCACACATAAAAACTAGGATATATATATAGCCAAGCTAGATCAGAAAGTGAACATAAAGGCAACATGAATAATGAGGAAGAACAGATAAGCTAGTAGAGGCTTCCGCAGTTTGCTTTTGTCTGAGTCTACAGCAAAGGGCAAGATTCTCTCCCTTCTCTCCTTTCCTGCCTCCAGGTAATTTAATACAAATTACTTTTGCATTTTAAACTCATTTTGCAGTCATTGAAATAAACTGAGGAAGGGAGGAGGAGGAGGAGGAGGAGGAGGAGGAGCAGGAGCAAGATACTGGGACATTTTTAATGTAATCAAAAAACTGGAAAAACAAAGGATTCCTTGGGACAGTTCCTGCAAATCAGAATAGTTGGAGGGTATGCAACCTGGAGCCCCGGTGGCGAAGTGTGTTAAAGCACTGAGCTGCTGAACTTGCAGACTGTAAGGTCCCAGGTTCAAACCCCGGGAGCAGCGTGAGTGGCCGCTGTTAGCTCCAGCTTCTGCCAACCTAGCAGTTCGAAAACATGCCAATGTGAGTAGATCAATAGCTCCAGCGCTCCATGCAGTCATGCCGGCCACATGACCTTGGAGGTGTCTATGGACAATGCCGGCTCTTCGGCTTAGAAATGGAGATGAGCACCAACCCCCAGAGTCAGACATGACTGGACGTAACGTCAGGGGAAACCTTTACCTTTACCTATGCAACCAAAGGTAAATGGCATGTTTCTCTATAGGTATAACATTTGAAGAATTTCAAGGAAAATTTTAAAACAAATATAGTATCATAGACTAATAGAATCATAAAGTTGGAAGAGACCTCAAGGGCCATCCAATCCAACCCGCTGCCGAGAAGCAGGAAATCACATTCAAAGCACCCCCTAGAGATGGGCATCCAGCTTCAGCCTCCAAAGAAGAAGCCTCCACCAGACTCCGGGCAGAGAATTCCACTGCCGAACAGTTCTCACAGTGAAGAAGTTCTTCCTAATGTTCAGGTGGAATCTTCTTTCCTGTAGTTTAAAGCCATTGTTCTGTGTCCTAGTCTCCAGGGCAGCAGAAAACAAGCTTGCTCCCTCCTCCCCGTGACTTCCTCTCACATATTTATACATGGCTATCATGTCTCCTTTCAGCCTTCTCTTCTGCAGGCTAAACATGCCCAGCTCAAATGTGCCCAAATATATAGGGAAATATACCATGCTTCATTATGCACAAAGCTTTTGTGGAAGGTAAAGGCTAAGAATCGTACTTTTACTACTGTTACATGATAGGATTCAATGTACTCGTTACCTTCATTGCATTTTCCAGCTACGCCTCAGATAACTATGTAAACTACAAGCCAGTTAAGCTGTATTCCTTATATTAAGAATTAGAGGAGGCTTCATTCTCTATTTTTCATGAGGGCAGTGTTGCAGAAAGATTATTCTCAAGGAATTTATATTCTGTGTAGATGCCAATAGCCCCTGCAGCGAGATTGCTTACTGTCTACAAAAGTCACATACATTTAAGAATATTCCATTTTTAAAGAAATATTGAGTAGAAAAATATATCATTAAAAAAACTGGAGTGTACTAACTAGGAAAAAAAACTACATTCTACAATACTTGCCAGTGATGCTTGACAAGGTGTTTGGAAAGAAGCAATACCTATCACTACTATACTACACTAGGCAAGACTGTTTCTGCTCAAAGAGAGTTTGTATATTAGTCTGAAATAAATTACTGTAGAAAAGTTGAACTCCAGCCCAGAGATAAAAAGAAACAGCAATACTATTTCAGCCACTATAATTAATTACTTATAAAGCTTAATCCTATTTTTTTTTGTGCTGGTCCAATTTGGAGAAATTGGTGAAACATGTCACAGTATCTTTATTTAAAACATTATTTTGGGACAGGTTTTATTTATTTATTATATATTTAAAAGGTCAGCAGCATGATACATCCTAACTACCGTGTTTCCCCGAAAATAAGACCTCCCCAAAGAATAAGACCTAGCAGGGTTTTGGGGGGATTGCCAAATATAAGGCCTCCCCTGAAAGTAAGACCTAGCAACTAAGGCTGCAGCAGAGTTCCATTGGGAAGCATGGCTGCAGGGCAGAAGCAGCACTCATTCATACACCGGAGGGAGGGAGGGAAAGTGCTTGCTTTCTGTGCCTCCCTCCCTCCCTGCCTTGCCTTGCCTGTCCCCCAGCCGAGGCTTGAAGAACCTTCCGTGGCTGCTGCCGTTTCTTCCTTCCTTCCGTCTCCCTCCTGGCCATGCTGCCTTGCTTCCCAGAGGCTTCTGATTGGCTCCTGGAGCCAGGGCAAGGGAGGGTGGGAGGGAAGGAAGGAAGAGGGCTTTCCACTCCTCCTCAAGGCTTCGCTCCTTAAAGGTACAGGACGCATTGGGATTCTCCTCTCATCTTCCTATCCTATGCCATGAAACTGATTATTTTATACTATTATTCTATTGCCATATTGTTATCATCATATTCTGTTACTATTATTATATCCCATTATTATATTATCCTATTAATATATTTTAAATCATTATATTATATTTTTCTATTATTATTATTATATCATTATATTATTATTCTATTATTATTCTATTATATTTTCATATTATTATATTATTATTGTTATTATTAAATTCCATTTTATATTACCCTATTAATATATTTTATATCATTATATTCTATACTATTATTCTATTATATTATCATATTATTATTTTATTATTATTAGCATATTCTGTTATTATTATTATATTCCATTTTATATTATCCTATTAATATATTTTATATCATTCTATTCCATTCTATTATTCTATTATATTATCCTATTATTATTATATTATTATGCTATTCTGTTATTATATCCCATTATTATATTATCCTATTAATAACATATTATTATCATTTTCTGTTATTATTATATCCTATATTATATTATCTCATTAATATATTGTATATCATTATATTATTATTATATTATCATATTATTATTATAGTATATTATATTATTCATCATTCATGACTACATTGAAACTAGAATAGAGAGAAATCAGCGTGGAAACCTTGTGAAACCTAAATTGCAAGAGGTACCATAGATTGTTGTGCATGGAAATATTGGTAGTAACAAGACATTCTTGATAGGATTCATAGTTTGTCTGTTATGCTGGTTTGTGATGACAACTACTTTACAGTATATAATAAATGTTCATTTTGTTGTTCAACAATAAATGTGAGCTCTTCTTCATGGAAAAATAAGACATCCCCTGAAAATAAGACCTAGTGCATCTTTGGGAGCAAAAATTAATATAAGACCCTGTCTTATTTTCGGGGAAACAGGGTAGGATATACCCTAAAATTTAAAATGACCTATAAAGCCCAGAAATATTTATAAATACCAGGAAGAGTTTAGGATCATTGAATCATCATCATATAGTTGGAAGAATTCACCAGGGACATCCAGTCCAATCTCACACATTATTGGACAGCTTCATGAAGAAATTCTTCCTAATATTTAGGTGGAAGCTCTTTTCCTGTAATTTGAATACATTATTCAAAGTACATCTACACTGACACTTTATCCCATGACTGATCCAGTGGGTCAAATTCTGGATCACGCCCAGGATGGTTTTGATCACCACCGGTCAGCCATTGGGGGAGACAGGAAAGAGTCGATGATCTATCTGCACCATATCCAGTTCAACACCATCAAACAGACACTCATCCCGCTATTGTTCTCAACATAGCAGCACCCAGCAGGCACAACAGGATTAGTGTGCATTGCTAATTGCTTGGAATGATGTCAGCTAGGGCTCCAGAGAGAGGGAGAGGAAAGGTAATAGGGGAGAGGAGGTGTTATACCCCAGCCACCTTTGGGTTCTGAACCTGATTCAGAAATGAACTTTGACCAGGATGAAGCTTATTTTGACCTTTTACCCAGTTCTACGAGCTCCTTTCAATTACAGACCCCAGCTGTGGATAGCTCCGATGCTTCCTTAATTGGGAGAGATACTGAAAACATTACTCCAATGGTAGAACCAGATGTTCTGAGTTCCCCAGGGAATGTATCCTTTAACAGAAGGGAGTTTTTGCATCGCCAGAGATCAGAGAAACAGGAACTTCGAAGGAGTAAACGATTGGCATCTACAGGGGATACTGGATCGGAGATTCCTTTGGGAACCTTTGGGGAGTTGGTTTCCCTTCGCTGTGATTAGATCTAAGTTCCATAAAAGTGTCTTACACTGTGAACAATTCATGGTGTCAACGTAGCGATTTCTGAGAACACTTCACCGATTCCAGTTCCCTGATTTCACCAAGCCAAGTCTCCTGTTCCTGGCAGCTGAGCTGAGCTGCAACTCCTGATTTAATCTGGAGTAAATTCACGTCCTTGCCTTGTTCCTAAATCCAGATTGCTTTTAGCTTCATCTTCAGCCTGCCTTGATATCAAAGACTTCCTAGTGACTTCGAACCTTGTTATTCACTCCTGCTTTCTTGTTGTTTCCCCGCTCAAGAACTTTCCAACAGTTTTGAGCGTGTTTCGGTTTCTGGACTTTGGACAATAATATTGGACATATTTCTTCAACTCTTTGGACTAATTCATACCATATCGTAAAGGACTATTGCTCACTCATCCTTTCCACTTATTCTTTCCTGAATTTATAATTGTTTTAATAAAGATATTATATGATTATTGGTCTCTGTTTGGTTTCCAGTGCTCACGCTGCCTTAGGGTGCAACAGGAGGCCACCCTTATCATTCCCCTTGCTTCTCTGATTCCCTGGAACCCAGATGACATCACTCCAGGCAACGAGCGATGGACACAAGCCATGTTGTACCTGCTGGTCACCACTATAATGAGAATGGGAGGGGGGTGATGAGTACTATACCATGCTGCAAAGCCTGGATTAAAACTCAGACAGTTTTAATGATGAATTTTAACGTTTGTTTTGTGTATTTTAATATATATTTTATGGAAATATGTTTTAATATCGGTGCACATCTCATCCGGAATGGCATCATTCACTGACCCCCCCCCCCCTTTTGAGATACGACAGGTGATGAATGAGGCTATATCCCCTGGGACGTTCTTGGGTACAATTCCTAGTGGTGAAACCCTAAAATTGTCAGTAGGAGGTGACGTGAAGGGACCAAGGACTCTACCTTCCCTAACCTCCTTATTTATCTTTTGTTGTACAATATCTCCCATTCCTACAGTAGATTTTAAATTTTTTGAGCTAAATTGAGCTCTTGGCCCCTGGGCTGGAATATGAAAACACTCCTGAAACCCATCCCGCAAATATCTGGTGGCTACCTTGTCAGGACAGTTCTCCAGCCAAAACTCCAACTGGGGCAATTTAATTGGGCTGGAACCCTTTTGGAAGGGGAGCAGCCCCTTGCCCTTTCCAGAAATATTGGTTATCCTTCTGCTGGGCCTTGAAGGGTTTACCTCTGTTAACCGCTTTTTGCAGAATGGGCCCCACTGCAGGTTGTACAGGTATGCTGAAATCTGCAAGACTTCTTGGAGCATGCACCCTGTGCCGAGAACTCCCACCATGCTGCCCTCTGCTGCTGATGCTGGAAGGGGGGGGGAGTTCCGAAAGGACATCCCCCTTTCGCAGGTTTCAGCAGGTGCCCACTATATGCCATTTCCCCGGGTACCGCCCTAGTCCTTGACATGACCTTCAACCAAATTTGGCCCGATATTTTGTCCCACCTCAACGTGGGCCGGGTGGCTACCTGGGTCTTTGAGTGCCTATCGTATTCCAGCCATGCATCACCAGCATGCTCCACGTATGCCGAATGGATGATATTGGGGTAAAGAGCCAGCAATAAACCCCTGGAGGGGTAGGCCTTCATAATCACTACCATATAAATTAAATAGCCATTGAGCCAATTGGTCCAGTTCTCCTCTACTCTCCTCTTTTTAAATTTTTCCTTCTGCTCATTACTTAGTTCATCCATTTGTTTCTTGTCCAAATCCCTATACAGTAATGAAAACATATCAACATACTCTGCTTCCAGTATCTTTTCCACTATCTTTGGAGAGAGGTGACTGTCTATATCGAGGTCACCCTTCCCTGAATTTGCTGGTAAAGGCCATTCCAAGGTTCCCCAATGTCAGTGACCTAGCTTATTGCCCTAGTGGCCAGTTGAGTCTCTTTAGCCTGGGCTCCCTCCCCACACCATCCGTTTTCTGATTGGGGGCAGAGCCACTCATGCCTGTAGGCTCAGGTGCCTGTCCCGGTTGTGCACTGATGGTTCCCCATGGGTAAACTGTTGTATCCATACTACCTGCTGCTCCGTTGCCTTCCTGCTGCAGTGCTGGTGCCACTCCCCTCATTGCCAGTGCAGCTGGGACTGGGTTGACCACAATTCCAGTCGCTGGTTGGGTCACTACTTCGGCCACTGAACCTGTTACCGATTGGATCACCGGGCTGACCACAGTTTTCCCACTCGGTTGCCCACCCCTCTGCTGCGCCCCAGGTTGTTCAACTAAGGGCAACTCCTGTGATTTCACTGCAGGTTGACTGGAACTGGAAGGCCCTTCTTGTCCCACATCAACACTAGAAAGACAGGACAAAATAGCGTTTAGTAGCACCATCTGATTGGATGAGCACGGTGGCGACATTTTCTTTTCCACCACTGCTAAACAAGACAATACAGTGTTAACAAATTCTGGCAGCATTCCCCCATGAGTCCCTGTATAATGCTCCTCCATGGGGGGCGACCTTTTTGCCGGCCTTTTAACCAAGGCCTTTTTCGCTGGTCCCTTGCCCTTAGGGCCCCCAACATTCTTCTTTGACGGCAATGAAACACATTATATATTATGCGTGACTATGCACTATGCATGGCACAATGCAAAAACCACATAATATACCCAGACAAACATGCGCTAAGTGTGGTAACTATTCAACACAGTTTGATACTATTAGATACTTTTAAATACTATTCAATACTATTGCATGCCCACACGGATTGCCCCCGTACGGCCCAAGAAGCAAGCAATTCCCATAATGATAGCTGCAACCAGATCTGAACTGCTAGCTTGCAGTGTGCCCCTGCCCCTGCTGCTCATGGCTGTATGCCATCCAAAATGGCCAACCTGGCTCCTCCCACCAAGCATCCAAAATGGATGCCCCCATGGAAGCCACATGGCAGATCAAAATGGCTGCTGCGCCTCGTGCTGCCTGTCTGATGGCACGAGGCCTGAGCTTCACCTAACCAGTAGAAAAAGGTAAGAATTATGGCCCCCACCCAAAACCATCAGACTACAAGCTTCACAGGAGGGGTTGAGGGCCCTCTTGCCCTCCTGGACCAGAAAATGTAAGCCCCAGTGAAAACCGGGCTTAATAAGAGATGAATAGGGCCCATGTCTGGCCCAAGGAGAAAAAAAAAAGCCCCATTTTCTGCCCCCAACCACAGTGCCTGTATGGGGAGGGAAGCCAGCGTGAGGCCCAATGCCAGGCAAGGCCCATGTCTCTCTCCGGGCTGCTGTGTCCTGGGCAGCACCAGGCCCGAGCCCCACCAAGCCCAAGCCCCCACGTCCACGCCAAGAAAAAACTCCCAAAAATGGCCCCCAAAACCAGGCCGAGGCCCGAGGTGCAGGCCGAAGGCCTGAGGTGCAGGACCGAGGCCCGCAAGGCCCGAGCCCACCATCCATATCCCAGGAGACAAAAGGAAGCCCCGCAAGCCCCCAAAACCTCCTGGAATCGAGGCCGAGGCCTCAAGGCCTGCCAAGCCCTGCACCCCAAGCCCCCAACCATAAAATCCCCCAAAGGTCCCAAAATCTCCTTGAGTGCCCAGCCACTGGACTGGGCATGCAGTAGATCCCCTTTGGGGATGGGGGATGAGGGATGAGGGCGCAGGCCTAGCGCTCGCCAGGCCTGCGCCCCCATCCCCCACCCTACTCACGTGTATCTGGGCTCTCCAGAGGCCTGTAGCATGTCCTCCTTCTTCAGCCTCCAAAATGGAATAGCTTGGGTGGGGGAAGCCCTACCAAGCTAGCCCTGCCCAGAAGTAGTCCCGGCCGGGACTATTTGCCTCTCCCTTCACTGGGGGATGGAAAGGGAATTAATATCTGTATTCCACTGAGTGTTTTTAAATAATTATGTGTTTTGATTATGAGTTTTAGCAATGTTGTAACCTGAGTCATGAGAAGAGGCAGGTAAGAAATAAAATTATTATAATAATATTAAATTTTATTCTTATTAAGATGGCTGTGTAAACAGTTGCAGTTGGTACTATTTTGGAACCGGCCCAAGTGCTTACATGGGCCCAAAGTTGTGATTTGCTCCAGATTCTTGGGAATGATTTGAAGTAACCTGTTACTTTGCTTAATGAGGTTTAAGGCTGCATTAAGCAGGCTTGGGCCATGTTAATCCAAATCAGCTGTATGCAGCTGCCACAGAATTGATGTACATGTGTCCAAAATTTGAAAACAAACTGGGTCCATTTTCAATATAACATCCTTTAAAATACTGAAACAGGGCTACCAGGACCCCTCTCAACCATCTCTTATCCAAACTATACATATGCCGAATCCTAAGTCCAGACCATTCACCATTTTGATTGCTCTCCTCTGGATGCATTCCAGGTTCTTAATATTTTTCTTGAATTGTGGTGCTTAGAACTAAACACATTAAATCAGAATATCTGTTGCTATATTCAGTATTTGTCCTGGGGAGAAACAGGAAGATTTAATAAATAATGCATAGGCAGATTTAAAACAAGCATCCTAAATCCTATTCAGTAATCACAGATAGACATTACTGAAAAGAATTCTTGAAAGGAATGCATAGCGGTTGAGTAAAGTAGAAGTTACCATACATTCTCTATTTCCTAGCCATGTTCTATTTTTCAGAGCTAAACTTTTTGTCTAGCTGCAGTTTTAAAATATATGCTGTTACTTTATCATCTGCCCACCAATGAGGTTTTTCACATTTTGGGACTTTCATTTAAAACAAAATAGCTTTTGCAAAACTTCAATATTTTAGCATAAAAATGTTAATTGAACTGAAAACAGCATTTTTGTGCAAATATATCAATATTTGCACAAAAGTTTGAAAATTCAAAAGAAAATTCACAAAATAAAAACATGTACAAAGTTCTCATTATCTTGCCAAATTGGGACAAATATTGGAAATTATTCATTCTGGTATTTTAAATCAACATAAAAATGTATATCCATTTTCTATGCAATTTAACAATACAATACAACATGAATCCATAGAATATAAATAATATCCTATGGAAAATCATACCTGATTTTGGTACTGCCAGATAATTTGGGATAATCAGATAATCTGCTCCAAGTAACAGGACCAATCTTGTGAGGCAGGTTGTAAATGGAGAATTTTCTTACCCGTCACACTTCACATATAGAATTCCCTCTTTAGAGAAGTTCACCAAACACCAAAGAAGGGGAAGACTTCCCTCCTTGCCAAGCACAATGTCTTATTCCTGCTCTTGCTCTCACTCTGTTTCTCTTTCCCAGTGTGTCTCTGTATGCTATTTAATTGGTTGATAAGATTTCAGTGGTATATTTTGTGCCTTTGGTAATATGGTTTTTGTATTTTCTACTCTATTTGGTTTAAAACTTGACTCTCTTTTCAAACTCCAACTGAAAATTTGCAACTGTAGGGTGGCTTATGACTTGAAGATATAAATAAATAAAATGTTATACCGTATCGTACAACATAATGTGATTCAGGTCAGTGGAGATGGTTGAATGAGAATTGCTAGGAGGCAGTTCCAGAACAAATCAAACTGAATATGAGAGAGACCTGGACCACTAGCCAGTCTACAATTGCTAGATTTGATTTCTAGAGGGTGATCATTCTTATGACTCCTAGTTAAATTCAAGAGATGCCTGTTTGTCAAATCAGTTTTACATATCAGCTTGCTTCCTTTCCTTTTCACTTTCTTCCTTCCAGATCTATTAATAAAATTAACTATCAAATAATAATCTAGTATAAAAATGGACACACTAGCACATGCAATAGATGTGGAAAGAAATTTCACTGGATTTTCCAGTCCTAATGAAAGAATCCCTTGCCTCTTGCATTTGTGTATTGATGAGGTTTTTGAGGCATTCCAGAAAATGAAAGTGTATATACAATGTTAATAATTAACATATCTTCAAGTATCTAAAATAAATGTGCTACAAGATCTTTAAATGTGTATGAATATCAGTGTAGGGAGATCATACAAGATCTCACACAAAACAAGAGCAGAAGGAAAATGCAGGTGGGATTTAAAGTAATGCTTTGTGATCAAAACAGTGATCTTTGCATCCTTAAGAAACAGTGAGGCAAAATAAAGAATACCAAGTGCAAGAAACAATGATTTCATTCTTTCCATGTAATGTTCTCATCTGAAAATGTCAAAATACGCATTCCTATTTGAGTAGATTCTTAGTAGTCACTGCTGTAATGCCAGAGGTGCTACCTTAAAAGAGACACATATTTTTTTTCATACATACATACCAATACATCTATCCATTGAAGATATTGTACATATGAAGAAGCAATATCCCTGTTTCTCCTCCCTGCAAGTAATGTCCTTTTTAAATAGCAAGGGAACTTTAACCACTTTCACATCTGCTCAATTATAAATCTGTGCTTCCCCCCTGCAATTGCTTTCAAAATTGAACAAAATAATCCCATTTGCATTGCACCCCTTACAAAATTACATTTTTGAGTTTGAAACAGCATCAAAAATTCAAAAGAATGCAATATTGGGAAATTACTGATTCCCAATTTGCTGATCAGTTGTGTTTCTATGTGCGTGTGTGTGTAAAAAGAGTGAATTAAGTCAGTTTGCTTAAAATTTAAATCATAGCAAACAAAATTCTCTAGCATTTCTCTTCATTAGGGACCGGTGAGAAATTTGTTGGGTTCGCATTTTGATGGTTCACAAATTTGAATCAATTTGTATCTCCTAAATCAAACCTAGAAACAAACACTATGGCATCTAGAGGTGCAGTTATGTCTCTATAGTTCCATCTCCCAATGCTACCACTTCTACCCAACATAATACATACCTTTTAAGCGGATTAGAACACTATCCAATATGACATTTTTGTTGTTGCCAGAGAGTGCGGGGGGAGAGGGGGTAAACAGGGACACACACAGGTTTTTCTTGTAGCTGGACAGCAAGGATACCAGCTTCAAAGACAGGTTTTTGAGAGACTTTGGGCATTGTGTGTCTGGAAGATACCTCTAAACTTTGCAGCAACTGTAAAAGTAAACTATGATGTGTTCAACTTTATAATTTATTCATTGAACTATGCAGGAAATATAGTTGAGGAATATTTTTCTGACCTACATTGGTAGATAAAGTACCATAATTATACATCCTAACATCCAAAGACAAAATTGCCAAGGATTTACATCCTTATTTACCATCTCAACCTCATCAATTCCCCTTTTCTGCTTTTTTCCCCTTCTGTGATAATCCTGTTTTTGATTATCGTCTATAATACTATGGTAGTGAGATGACTTCAGATGGTTCAACAACCTAATACATTCCTGAATGAAAGAGTGAATAAGACTGTATTTCTATCCCATCCTGTCTCCCCAGTGGGGACTCGGGGTAGCTTGCAACATATAGAGAGGCAAATATTCAATGCTGTATAAAAATACAAAATAACATAAATCAAAAGATGAAACCCAATTTATATTTGCCTGCCAACCCCTGAAATAATGAGACAACACAAATAAAGTGGGTTTAAATATGGGCAACTTTATTAATTGTTACCTATTTAACTCTGAAACTGAATGTAACTCTATTCTGGAGGAAAATCTGGTGGAAAAAACCCAGCCAAGGTAGTGCCCTTACCTGGCCTACCCCTTTGGTTGATAAGGGCAAAAAACCTGGTTCCCGGTTAGCCTGAACCCAAGCAACCTTTAAGGGGAACGTGTTGGAGAAGCCTCTCTCAAAGTTGTTGAGGCCAAAGTCTCCAGATTCCAAGGGCCTTTAGTTTCCCCTCACCTGTTCAAGATGGATACAAGATGGGTGTTTTAGCTTATGTCCTTCACCCCAAAGGGGGTGGTAACCTAGGTGTACGCCAGATTGTATATTCCTCTATCAACTTTCCGGTGAAGCCTATTTAATTGCCACACCATCCCAATTTGCCCCTAACAGTACAGGGTAGGCAAAAAAAAACCCTAGAATATAGAAGGAAAAAAATTCCTACCCGGTCCCTTAGGGCGACCACTTAAGTTATACTGTTATATGGGTGGGCGTGGTGGGCTGAAGGTCAAACAAAGAGTGAGCCTAAGGGGCTGGCTGGTCCCTAGATCAGCCACGACCCCTGAAAAGAGTTCCAACTAGAACTAATTGTCTCTCCTTGGGGTAGGAGGCAAATCACTCTCCTCCCCCAGCTTTGATGGAGGAAAGTCCCTTACACAAGCAACAAAGACAATAAGATAATTGAACACTGATGAACAAATTCACATTATATTTCATATTTAACAGATTATTAAAATTTAGAGTTTAAAAGATTAAATTAAAAGCATTTTAAAGCCAAATCCTTATTCCTTATTCCACTTCTTCTTGTCCATTTGTGCAAAGTATTTCAAGTATTTTCATCTCCATATGCCTGTGTGCACAGAAAGGGCTTCAGTTGTTTTTTAAAGCACATTATTGAGGAAGTCATTTTGATCACCCTAGGGAGAGAGTTCCAGAGATGGGGGGCAGCTACTGAAAAAGCCCTTTCTCTCATTCCCACCAGCCGTACTTGAGATGGGAGTGGGACTGAGAGCAGGGCCCTATTTGCCAACCATAGCACCCAGGTGGGCTCATAAAGGGAGATACAATTGGCCAGGTAATCTGGACATGAGTTGTTTATGTCTTTAAAGATCATAACCAGCACTTTGATTTTTGCCCAGTAGCAAGCTGGGAGCCAGTGGGGCTGTCATATCATGGGATAGTTCCCTCCCTGTACGAAGCCCCAGCTGGTAGTCTGGCTGATGATCTTTGTACCAGCTGAAGCTTTCAAATGCTCTTCAAAGGCAGCTCCATGTACTGCATTGTCAGGCTTACTTCAAAGGACCAGTCTGAACGCAGATCAAAGACAGCTGCTCTCAAACACAATCTTTATTGAAGAATACATGACTTTGGAAAAGTCGAGAATGACCTAATGTTTACATACATCTAATTTTATCACTTCTGATGCAACGTAATATCACACGCAAATATCATCATCAAACCCCACCTTCTGGATCACATTTCCACCAAGGTTTCTATCCCCCCCACACTACAGCAATTATAATTGTTTATACTTTCACCCCTGAGTTCCCAGGCTCATTTTATCTTCTCCCGCCAGGTGCTCGCATGTTTATGTTATGAAGTCAGATTCAGGGCTTGGAAATTCAGCCCTGGGATCTGGCTGCATGACATGGCGCCCCCGTTTTCTTCGTCCTCCTCTTCGGTTCTTCTTTCACCATAGTCCTGAAACAAATCAAACAATAACTCTATGGGTCCATTTTGTCTAAAGTCCCCATATATTTTTTCAGCAAGCTGCGATGGAAGACTGGGTGTATTTTCCCTAAACTTTTTGGCAATGCCAATTGGAAAGTCACTTCATTGATAACACCCTGTATTCTGAATGGTCCAATATATTTGGGGCCCAGTTTTCTTGAAGGTAACCCCAATTTGATGTTCTGGGTACTTAACCACACTAGATCTCCTTTATCTAATTTATCGCCTTCCACCCTCTTTCTGTCTGCGAACGTTTTATACTTTTTGTGTGCTTCTTTTAACGAAGCAGTCACTTGATTCCAACATTCCATCATTTGCGTTTTCCATTTCCCTGCCTCTGTTCCTTCATTTTCTGTCCACCTCGGCAATTGGGGTAAAGGTTGTATTTCATACCCGTAAACTACTTCAAAGGGGGTTTTGTTTGTTGCTGAATGTATAGTTGAATTAAAGGCTAGTTCCGCAAACGCCAACCACCTAGACCAGTCATTTTGTCTCATGTTAGAGTACATTCGAAGGAACTGCCCAAGCGTTTGCTGAGTACGTTCTACCGCCCCGTTTGTCATGGGGTGAAAAGCAGAACTTAAACTCCTTTCTGCTCCTAGCATTTCCAAGAATTTTTCCCAAAATTTTGCTGTGAATTGTACTCCTCTGTCACTGACTACTCTACTTGGACATCCATGTAATTTGTAAATATGGTTTATGTACAATTCAGCTAGTTTCTCAGCCGATGGTAGCTTCGTCAGTGCTATAAAGTGGGCCTGTTTAGAAAACAGGTCTAATACTGTCCAAATATAACGATGTCCTTTGCTGACTGGCAGTTCTCCCACAAAGTCCATAGCTACACATTCCCAAGGCCTGGTAGGTTCCGCTACTGTCTGTAATAATCCCATAGGCTTCCCTCCTCCCGATTTATTTCTGGCACAATCATCACATTGGACAACATGATTCTTTATGTCCTTCCTCATTCCTGGCCACCAACAATGTTTTGCTATTGCCTTTGTTGTTTTGGTAATTCCTGTATGACCAGCGCTCTGGTTGTTGTGAAAACGATGCAGAATCTTAATCCTTAATATTGCTGGGATATACAGTTTCTTGTTTACAAACCAAAATCCCCCCTTCTGGTCCCCCTTTTCTGCGTTGGACGCGATCCATTGATCTCCTTTATAAGACTGTTTTAGTTCATTTCCCCAGTTATCTTCCCCGCCGAGTTCGACAAAAGCCGTGTCCTCCTTTTGGGTTTGTGCTCTTGTCCTGACAGCTAAGCCCCATTGTTTGTCAGAGAATATTGTCCCCTCCTTTGCTGTGGTTAGGCCTTCGTGTTGAGGCATGCGTGAAAGAGCATCTGCCAAGACATTCTGTTTCCCTTGAAAAAACTTTAATTGGAAATCGAATCTGCTGAAGTATTGCGCCCATCTGATTTGTTTGGGGGACAATTTTCTAGGAGACTTTAAATACTGGAGATTCTTATGGTCAGACCAAATTTCGAATGGGATTCCGCTTCCTTCGAGGAAGTGTCGCCAGCATTCTAAGGCTTTTAATATGGCTAATGCCTCTTTTTCCCATATTGGCCAACTTTTTTCAGTTTCGCTGAACTTCCGTGACAAATATCCACAGGGTTTTAAGTTCCCATTTTGATCCTTTTGCAATAGCACTGCCCCGTACGCACAGTCTGAGGCATCGCAATGGATTATGAAAGGGCTCCTGATATCAGGGTGTTTTAGGATGGGTCCTTCAGTGAAGCATTCTTTTAAGGTCTCGAATGCCTTTTGGCATTCTGGCGTCCAACTCAGTTTGGCGCCGGGAGCTTTCACTTTTGCTGTCTCCCCTTTCCCTTTTGTTTTTAAAAGTTCTGTAAGGGGTGCGGTTATTTGTGCAAAGCCTTTTATGAAGGGTCTGTAAAAATTTGCAAACCCCAGAAATGATTGTAATTGCCTCCTTGTTTGAGGCACTCCCCATTCTTTCACATCTGCTACTTTAGCCGGATCCATAGCTAACCCTTCTGGAGACATCCGATATCCCAGAAAGTCAATTTGAGTTTTATTAAATTCACATTTGGACAGTTTTGCGTACAGCTTTGCTTCTCTTAGTCTCTGCAAAACTTCCCGGACCAATTTTACGTGCTTTTCCTTATCTTCAGAAATGATCAAGATATCATCAAGGAATATGAACACCCCTCTGTACAATAACGGGTGTAGTATTTCATTTATAAGCTGCATAAAGCAGCCGCTTCCATTTTTTAACCCGAAAGGCAAAATTTCGTATTCAAAATGGCCGAATGCGCAGGAAAATGCGGTTTTCCAAGTATCCTCCGGTTTGATCCTTAATTTATGATACGCTTCAATTAAATCCAGTTTAGTAAATATGCTCCCTTTCTTCAATACGGTAATTAAATCCTTGACTAAGGGCATAGGGTATTTATTGTCCTTGGTAATTGCGTTTAAATTTCGATAATCAATGCACAATCTTAGGGAATTGTCTTTCTTTCTCCTAAATAACACTGGAGCCCCGAGAGGAGAATTAGATGGCTTAATGAAGCCTCGAGCCAGGTTTTTATCAATGTATTTTCTCAATTCCTCCTTCTCTTGCACAGACATGGGATACACTTTTGGTTTTGGTAAGTCTGCTCCCGGGGTTATTTCAATCCCTACTTCTATATTTCTTTTGGGAGGCAATTTACTGGCCTCTTTCTGATTGAAAACATCCGCAAAGTCTCTGTATTCAGGTGGCAATAGCTGTGGGTCTATTTCCCCTGCTTCGTCTTCCTCGTCCTCCTCTTCTGCAATTTTGCTTATCTCCCATTGCATCTGCTGTTCTTTAAATGCTAAGCTTTTTCCTCTCCAATCTACTTCAGGATTTGCTTGTTCGAGCCATGGTATCCCCAATATTACATGGTATGTGGCAATAGGGGCTATCACAAAGGATATTCTTCCTCCCCATTTGCCTATTTTGCATGGAACTCCCCGTAATTCCTTTGTAGATACTTCCCCAGCAGCGACTGATCCATCCAGCTGCGAAAATGCAATTGGGGAGTCAAGTGCCATCTGCTGGCATTTCAGCGCTCCTGCTAATTCTGGGGTTATAATGTTCCTAGAACACCCGCAGTCTACAAACGCCTTGCAGGTGGCCCGATTTTCTAGCCCCGAGAGGCAAATTGGTACTACTATCATGCGTTTGTCCCGACTCACCAATCTTTCCGAAGATTCTGGGGCCTGCACCTCTTCCTCCGCACGCCTCCCGGTTGCTGGCTTGGGCTTTGGGGCTTCTGGCGGCTCCCCCTTCCGGGCCCAGCATTCCGCTGCTCGGTGGCCCGTCTTCCCACATACAAAGCATCCCGGTTTAGGTTTGTTGTCGTCTCCTCTGGAGGGAATCCCCGGCCTCCCTCCGGGTCTTTCTTGCTTCCTCGTTTCTCCTCGACCTCTCGCCACCGGTCTTTGCTGGCCGCTGCTGCTCCTGAAGCGCTTTACTTGTGCCAGGGTAGATTCGACGCGCCCCGCTAGTTGAATCCATCCCTGTAGCGTCTCGGGGTCGTCTCTGTGCGCTGCCCAGCTGAAAATCTCGGGGCGTAGTCCCTCTTTAAATAGTTCCACTTTGGTTACTTCAGACCACTCCGGTACCCTTTCCGCGAGGTGGAGGAATTCCTCTGCGTACTCGGGCACCGTTTTGTCCCTCTGTTTTATTCCTTTCAGCTGGTCTCGAGCCCTCAATTGCTCTAGCCGGTCTCTGAACCGGTTCTCCAGTGCGGCGAGGAAGCGGGGCACTGACCTCAGGCATGGGTCGCGTCTGGCATGCAATTGCACATACCAGCTGGCTGCTCCTCGCTTTAGTGTGTTGCCGATGGCTCGAACCCTGCTTGCTTCGGAGGGAAATGTGTGTGCGTTGTCTTCCATGTATCCTCTAATGCTAATTAGAAAAAAGTTCAGTTCCTCTGATTCCCCTCCGTATTCCAGCTTGAGATCTTCCCTTCTAGGCATCCATTCTGCAGCCCTTTGATATTGTCTGGGCGGCATGGGGAAGGGTTGCATCAGGTTTCCTCGGGTGGCTCCTTGGAACACGCCGCGCCCCACTCCGGTGGTCATTCTGCGCGGCTCCTGGAAGTCTGCCGCCGCTGTTGGCTCTTCCGCCCATCCGCATACTGGCCTAGCTGTAGCCCCCTCATCTCGCCTTTCCTCGTCGTACGGCACATCCTCCTCCTCTTCCTGGACCCCCCGCTCCTCTCCGCCTTCGTCTGCGAATCCACTGGACCCGATCCCTGGCCCCAGTGGCCTTTCCACCCCGACGCCCATTCGGGGGGTTGGGAGCTCTGTTGGAGACGGCGGCCTCAGGGTCCCCAGGGCTCGCTGACGCTCCACTTCTCGCGCCATGCTGTCCCGGAACTGCAGCTCCTGCCAGTATTCCTCATCTCCCTCGTCCCTTGCCGCCACGGGGCTCTGCGTTGACGCCCGCTGGCCCCTCTGGCTCCAATCTCCTTCTTTGCTTGGTTCTCTCTCGGCGCCATATCGGCTGGCCTCCTTCTGGAGATTCTCTTCCAGTAATGGCACCAATCTCCCCACGGTTTCCGACAGCCTGGATAAATTAGTTTCCAGGATGGATAACCGCAGGGCCACGGTCTCCGGCATACTTCCTCCAGATCCCCAACTGGTTTCTGCAGCTGCAGAGACGCCTCTTCCGAGCCTGGGAATTCTCTGGGTCACGCCGTTCGGCTTGGGGTACCCCGTAGAGGAAGCTATGGCTTGCAGCGTCTCTTCTCTCTTCGGCCGGGCCCCTTGCAAAGGCCTCTCTGCCTCATTTGGGCTTTGATCTTCTTCCTCGCTCATTATCACTTCACTGCGAATTCCGCAGGAGGGTGAGAAATGGGATTCTCGACTTTAATGTCAGGCTTACTTCAAAGGACCAGTCTGAACGCAGATCAAAGACAGCTGCTCTCAAACACAATCTTTATTGAAGAATACATGACTTTGGAAAAGTCGAGAATGACCTAATGTTTACATACATCTAATTTTATCACTTCTGATGCAACGTAATATCACACGCAAATATCATCATCAAACCCCACCTTCTGGATCACATTTCCACCAAGGTTTCTATCCCCCCCACACTACAGCAATTATAATTGTTTATACTTTCACCCCTGAGTTCCCAGGCTCATTTTATCTTCTCCCGCCAGGTGCTCGCATGTTTATGTTATGAAGTCAGATTCAGGGCTTGGAAATTCAGCCCTGGGATCTGGCTGCATGACACTGCATGTTGCAGTAATCCAAGCGAGATGTGATTAAGGCATGGACTACCATGGCCAGATCTGGTATCTCAAGATATGGGTGCAGCTGGCACACAAGTTTTAACTGTGCAAAGACACTCCTGGCCACTGCTTCCACCTGGGCCTTCAGTATCAGCAATGAATCCAAGATCATCCTCAAGCTGCAGACCTGTGTCTTCAGGGGACTTATTACCCCATCCAGCATAGAATCATAGAATCGCAGAGTTGGAAGAGACCTCGCAGGCCATCCAGTCCAACCCCCTGCAAAAAGCAGGAAAATCTCATTCAAAGCACCCCCGACAGGTGGCCATCCAGCCTCTGCTTAAAAGCCTCCAAAGAAGGAGCCTCCACCACTGTCTGGGGGAGAGAGTTCAACTGCCGAACAGCTCTCACAGTGAGGAAGTTCTTCCTGATGTTCAGGTGGAATCTCCTCAGATGGAGGCAGCAAAGAAGCTTGCTCCCTCCTCCCTATGACTTCCCCTCACATATTTGTACATGTCTATCATGTCTCCTCTCAGCCTTCTCTTCTGCAGGCTAAACATGCCCAGTTCTTTAAGCCGCTCCTCATAGGGCTTGTTCTCCAGACCCTTTATCATTTTAGTCACCCTCCTCTGGATGCATTCCAGCTTGTCAACATCTCCCTTCAACTGCGGTGCCCAGAATTGGACACAGTATTCCAGGTGTGGCCTGACCAAGGCAGAATAGAGGGGTAGCATGACTTCCCTGGATCTAGACGCTATACCCCTATTTATGCAAGCCAAAATCCCATTGGCTTTTTTCGCTGCTGCATCACATTGTAGGCTCATGTTTAACTTGTTGTCCACGAGGACTCCAAGGTCTTTTTCACACATACTGCTATCAAGCCAGGCATCGTCCCCCATTCTGTATCTTTGCATTTCATTTTTTCTGCCTAAGTGAATTATCTTGCATTTGTCCCTGTTGAACTTCATTTTGTTAGTTTCGGCCCATTTCTCTAATCTGTCAAGATCATTTTGAATTCTACTCTTGTCTTCTGGAGTGTTAGCTATCCCTCCCAGTTTAGTGTCATCTGCAAACTTGATGACCATGCCTTCTAACCCTTCGTCTAAGTCGTTAATAAAGATGTTGAACAGAACCAGGCCCAGGACGGAACCCTGCGGCACTCCACTTGTCACTTCTTTCCAAGATGAAGAAGATGTATTGGTGAGCACCCTTCGGGTTTGTTTGCTTAGTCAATTACAGATCCACCTAACCATAGTTTTGCCTAGCCCACATTTGACTAGTTTGTTTGCCAGAAGGTCGTGGGGGACCTTGTCGAAGGCCTTACTGAAATCCAGGTACGCTACATCCATGACATTCCCCGCATCTATCCAGCTTGTAACTTTATTGAAAATAGATTAGTCTGGCATGACTTGTTTTTGGTAAATCCGTGTTGACTATTAGCAATGACCGCATTTGTTTCTAAGTGTTCGCAGACCACTTCCTTAATGATCTTTTCCAGAATCTTGCCTGGTATCAACGTGAGGCTAACTGGATGGTAATTTTTTTGGGTCATCCTTTTTTCCCTTCTTGAAGATAGGGACCACACTCGCCCTCCTCCAATCTGCTGGGACTTCTCCCATTCTCCAAGAACTCTAAAAAAAAATGATTGCCAGTGGTTCCAAAATAACTTCCGCTAGTTCCTCCAATACTCTTGGGTATAGTTGATCCGGCCCTGGAGACTTAAATTCATTTAGAGCAGCCAGGTATTCCTGGATGACTTCTTTCCCTATTTGGGGTTAGATTTCCCCCAATCCTTCATCCACTCCATGTTGCTGAGGTTGAGGCTGGCTTTCTTTTTGTGAGAAGACTGAGGCAAAGAAGGCATTAAATAGTTCTGCCTTTTCCCTATCCCCTGTCAGAATTTCCCCATATTCTCCTCGCAGAGGCCCTGTAGACTCCTTGTTCTTCCTTTTCCTACTGACGTAAGCAAAGAAGCCCTTTTTATTGTTTTTAATGTCTCTGGCAAGCCTGAGCTCGTTTTGCACTTTGGCCTTGGCAAACCTTTTCACTACAGGAGTTGGCTATTTGTTTGAATTCTTCTTTGGTGATTTCTCCCTTTTTCCACTTATTGTGTATGTCTTTTTTTAAGTCTTAGACCAGTTAGAAGTTCTTTTGACATCCATTCTGGCTTCTTTGCACTTGCCTTGTTTTTAGAATCATAGAATCATAGAATCATAGAATAGTAGAGTTGGAAGAGACCTCATGGGCCATCTAGTCCAACCCCCCGCTAAGAAGCAGGAAATCGCATTCAAAGAAGCAGGAAATCGCATTCAAGAAGCAGGAAATCGCATTCATTTTTATTCTTTGTTGGCACTGTTTGTATTTGCGTCTCAAGTATTTCACTTTTGAAAAACTCCCATGCATCCTTGACTCCCTTGTCTTTTAGTATTGGCATCCATGGACTGCTGCTCAGTAAGGTTGGATCCCTATACCCCTGATTAATGGCTGACCAGGAGCACCTCTGTCTTGTCAGAATTTAATTTCAATTTCTTAGCCCTCATCCAGTCCATTACTGTTGACAAACACTAGTTCAGGACCAGGACAGCATCCTTGGCTTTTGGTGGAAAGGAATAATAGCGTTGGACATCGTCTGCATATATGTGACACCGAACTCCAAAACTCTGGGCGATCTCAACCAGTGGCTTCATGTAGATGTTGAACAGCACAGGGGACAGAATAAAGCCCTGAGGGACTCCATAGGCTACTGGCCAAGGGGTCAAACAAAAGTCCCCCGGTACCAGCTTCTGGGTACAATCCTCCAAGAAGGAACTGAGACATTGTAACACAGTACCATCTAGTCTCATCCAACAGAAATGACGCAGAAGGATACCATGGTCAATGGTATTGAATGCCACTGAGGGGTCCAGGAGAACCAACAAAAACATACTTCCCCTGTCTAGTTCTCTTCATACAACATCTACCAAGGTGATCAATGCTGTCCCTGTATCATATCCAGGCCTGAAACCAGATTGAAATGGATCTAGATAATTGGCTTCTTTCAATAAACTTTGGAGCTGAACCTTGCTCAGAAAGGAAAGATTTGAAACTGGCCAATAGTTATTCAAATGAGTGGGATCCAGTGCCAGCATTTTAAATAGAGGTTTTGATACAGCTTCCTCGGTGAGCATGTGAGTTCTAAATAGTGAGATTTTTTGTTATTATTATATGTTATTATTTTCTCTGCCAAAATAGACTCAAAGTGGCTAACATTAAAACCATAACAATATGTAAATTAAAACCTAACAGATATAAACATTAAAATAGAAAAATGCCAAAGTTTCATAGATGCAAAATCCTTTATGACATCTTAAGAAATGGAAAACTGATATTGTTCACCAGGAACTGAAATAAATAAGCAATCTGAACGTGAGCTTCAGTTCAGTCAGATCTCATGTCTTGTGCACTTCTTACCAGAACCTCATTTACATGTGTCTGTGGGAATCAGGAGAGAGTGTTAATGCCTCTGGCAAAGTGTTTCAGTTACTTCTCTTGTGACTGGAAAAGGGGCAAGGAGGGGCCATGTCTGACACAAAGTGGCTGGAAAGCAAAGAGGCAGCAAGGCTAATTTCAATCCTTCATAGACCTTGGTCTACCAGTGCAGCACAATGAGGTGGAAATACAGTGGTGGAATTACTGTGGCTACTTTAGAAGGGGTGGGAAGGGCCACTGAAACACTCACATGTTAAAATTTCCCTGAAAACAGCAGTAAGTATAGTAGAGATGGCTTAGAATACAATCATTTTTTCAGTCAGTTTTTCTCCACATTCTCTATTTTATTTGCAGAAAGGTAAGGTTTGGGGAGGGAGAGTTGATTTTGGTGAATATCGGGGAGTATGCTATTGTTATCATCGTCGCCGTTGTCGTTGTCATCATTTGAAGATTTTTATTATTCAAAGCATTAATGACCAACTCCTTTTGGTTGTAACAGTAACAATAAGGCTCAAATCCTGTTGATGGCCTTCATTAGGTTGCCCATTAATATGTCATTCTTTGACATGGTAGAGAGAATATTCATTACTTCCTTGGATAACTTCTAGCCTCTCTGGAAAATTTAAGGCCCCACTACACAACCAATCACAGGCTGAGGATGCAAGGAGAACCTAGAGACTCCTGGGCAAACTTACAGGGAAACCTCAAGAGTCATCAGCAAAACATCCAGAACCATCAACCTTGCTTTACATCTGAAACAGGAATTAGAAAAGCAGAAAAGCTACAAAACAATTGACCATTCCCATTCCAAATTTCTTGACTATTTGTATGAATGTGAGAAATTGTTTATACCAATTTTCAGCAAGGACTCCCACTCTGTCTTTACTGAAATGTGGACTTAGATATGACAACTGATATCTGACCTGCAACTTCGTCATGTAATCAGCAATTTTCCTCCACCTTTCTGCTATAAAGCAGCAAAGAACCTTTAGAATGTGTATTTAAAATTATCTATGGTGATAATTCTACTGTTTTCTTTTTTATTCTTTTTTATTGTACTTTGCTTTAATTTTTAAGGTCCATGTTTCCACTTTAGTTCAAAATGTTAAATGTAAAAAGAGAAAGTTTAAATCCCTTATATAATTTAACTACTATAATTATATTAGATTTAAACACACAGACAACTCTGTAGGCACATACCTACCTACATTTGTTTAAATTATTTTTAACTGGAAATTTTAAAATACTATTTATGTTTAATCCTGTTTTAATGCCACTATACAAAAAAAGGTATTTCTAAACTTGATCTGTATCACTTATGTTCTAAGATAAATGACAGTAGTTATCATACAGCAATGCCTATGAATCACACATTAGCAAACAATTGTTCTTGTTAGCAAAGTAGCAGTTCTGTGCAAACTATTCAAGCTATACAACTACATGAGGTAGATGTCAAGGTCTAAAGGGGAAAAGACGAATCACAGGTTAAATACACTCAGAACTAATTGTAGGTCAAAAAGTAGGGCAATAAATAGTCTTCCAGGGATATTTTCAATATTCAAAAATGCACATATGGAAGAACATCTGCTTAATGGAACCAATCTTTCTTTTCTTGTGATAAAATTGTAGATTTGACATGAAGGAAGAAATAGGGATTCACAGTCCTTTCAGCAATCTCCCTCTTGGGTTTAGCAAAATAGAATTTGTAAAAAAAATGAATGTTTAAAAAGGTGCACAATTTAAAAAGATTGACACAATAGTTAATGTTTAATGCATATCAGAAATATGCATTAAAATGCATAATGAACTTTGTTGGAAATGTGGATGAATGTTCATACAGGAAATAAAAACAAATTATTGTAAGGGTGGAGGTGGGATCCAGAAAACAATGAAATAGATGCAGAGATATATAAATTAAATCCCTTGAAATCCAATAGCTGCCATTACAAAAGAGATACTACAATCAGTGCAATAACACATTTTCTCTACAATTTTCTTCAGTCCTTTATGTATGTGTGTGTGTTGATATAAAAGGACACTATTAATTTGGAGCTGTCAAACAGTATTGTTTTGTTATCAGAAGCGGTCCAACCACCCACCGAGGGAAGCATTTGCCTGTGGCGCAATCGTCCCGGGGGCACAGTTGAGCCCCTGGGAGGATGGTGCCACTCCTGCCTCCTTCTCCTTCGGGCCTGGGCCTTCCCGCCGCAGCGGGGCAGGAAGGCCCATCCAAGCCTGAAGGAGAAGGCCCATCCAGAATGGCTGGGCCTTCCCGCCCTGGCCCCGCCTCCCATGCCGCATTTCCTGGCCCAGCCAGCCTGAAACAGCCCAGCCGGCCTCAGCCAGGCCGCAGCGGGAAGGTCCACCCAGGCTGTGGCGGGAAGGCCCAGCCAGGCTAGCTGTGCCTTCCCACCGCTGCCCACACGCCCTGGCCCCGTGACGTGGGAGGCAGGGCTAAGGCGTGCAGCACAGGAGGCGGGGCCAAGTCTGGCCATGCCTCCCACGTTGAATGGCCACACCACGGCACGGGGGGGGGCAAAATTCATTTTGCCTACTAAGGCAAAATACCTATGGACGCCTGTTTGTTATTACCAAATATCAAACTTTATACTTGTATTATGTTTCATAATCATTCATTCTTTAATGTAAATGTCACAAACGTATTATAAGTTTTCTAAAAGCTTTAATACAAAGAGAACAGAGACTACAATCTTGTTCTTCTCTTTTTCTTTTATTAGTGTATAACAAAATGCACAGCATTCAAAATAATTTATTTTTAAATATAGCTTCCAACAAAAAAAGAATTTATAAATATAAAAATAAAAAGCACATTTTTAAAAAGCAGCTCTCTCATTTCTTTATGAAATTGGCATTGGGATGTTTGCAAAGTGTGGAAACAGCTGAAATGCTGGTTCAAAAATGTAAATTAATTCAATTTATTCTGGAATTCACAAAGATTGGATTATTGAATTGTCCTTGTGTAAAATAGCTTATGTATATGCATACACCATAGGTTATAGGCTGATAATTCCTTAATGTATATAGGAAGTATTTGATAAAAGATAAAATAGGTATGACATGATTCACTGTGAATTACAATAATCCTGGAAAAACTAGAATTCTGTAGGAGATGATGTAGACTACATAAGTTTAAAAGCGCATATTAGAAACATGCACCTATGGCTTGTGTGCAGGCCATTTGAATTGCCCTCTCTCTCTTTATGAACATGTAAGAAATCTATGATCATCTGAAGAGGGCCTTCTTTCTGTCCCACCACCTGCTCAAGCTCGTTTGATGGGGCGAGGGTCTTTTTGGTAGCTGCTCCCAGACTGTGGGACTTCCTCCCAAGAGAGACCAGGATGGCCCCATCCTTGTTGTCCTTTCACAGGCAGGTTAAGACCTTCTTCTGACAGCAGGCATTAGTGAATGTTGACGACAGGCTACTGGGAATGCTGTGAGTGGAATTGGGTGCCAGTTTTTAACTATAATTTTTATTGTGTTTTAATTTTATTTTAATCTTTCATTTCATGACACAAATATTTCTTTTTCATTTTTATCTTCATATTTACATGCTTTGTTTTTAATTTGTATTTTAGTGTTCACTGTTAGCCACCTCACGTCTCTATGTCAAGAGAAAGGCAGGATAAAAATAAAGATAATAATAATATCAGAATTGGTCTATAATGACTAGCTAATAGCCAAATATCCCCCTCCTTACTTTCTAAAACTACAAGAATGCACCTAACCAACCTTCTGCTTTAAAATGTGCTTTCACCTGCCTGTGAAGGCCATCAATCAGTGAGCCATTTGTAGCTCAGGACAAACTTTTATTTCTACCAGTTACCTCAAACCAGTTCCGGCTCCAGCTTCCCTCCCACTTATGATCTTATATACAAGTATTAATCACTACACTGGAGTGAGGTAATTGTTCTTGGAGGTAGAGATGGCCTCTCTCAAGCAATAATGTTCACAAATTTCATCTCATGAATATAAATATGGTTCAGAACTCCGACAGGATTATTTCAATGAGAGACCTAGGGTCACAATGGAATAGGGGAAAGTTCCTCACCCCTCACCTCTATCCATCAACAGCCAAAAGTGCTATGGGATCTTGGGAATCAAGTGGCAGAATTTTTCTTCCAGTGCATATGAGTCAGCAGCTCTGTAACAGCCATATGCAGGCTTCAATCACTAAAGGGTTTTTTTATCTTTCTCTTTATATGAAGTAGTCTTTGTCAGTTTGACAAGCGACTTTGTATAGGGTCAGTAAGCAAAACTGATACCTGTGGGTCCCCTCCCCTCTTCCAATTCCCTTGCAAGCTTTTGATTGAGTAAAGAAATGCAGACATACACATTCTTTGGTTTTACGAAACTACTTTAGGAAGCAACTGCTTTGGGGAGCAATGTCTTCTTTCCCCAAAAGATAATGTCTGGGATTACCTGAAAGAATGATTTTAAAAATTATTATAAATTACTTAGTTTTAAAAAAAATTATTCCCAGTAATACGGATGCTTTTCACAATGTTAAGAGAGATCATTAAGGAAAAATAATGCATGTTTTGTTCTAGAAGAAAGACTGCATTAGTCTGGTACTCAGGGGTATAAAAAAGCAGGCATTTCATTTGTTTGTTTCCCACTAACATTGCTTCATTAGGCTTAGATGCCAAATTGCTCCATGGAATGCTCATATTGTCTAAACTGAGAATGTGATACAATGTGCCCTTAAAACCTTCTTGCTTGTTTTTTTCATTCTATTTCTCTTCTTCTTTCTCCTTGCAGTGGGGGGGGGGGTTAGAGAGGGAATAGCCCCATTGTCTCATATAAGGAGAATAATAATAATAATAATAATAATAATAATAATAATAATAATAATAATAATAATGTTGTTAACCATAAAGCCAGAGAAAACTGCAACAACGAAGTTCTGGAAAGAACTTTGGGAAAATAATAAGAATTACAACAAAAACACTGGGTGGATAAAGGAGTTTGAAGGAAAATTCTCATAGAACAAAATGGAACAGATGGAAATAACAATTGAAATGATCAGCAAATGAGTGCAAAAAGTCAAGAACTGGACATCGCCCGGTAGTGATCAACTTCATGGATTTTGGCTCAAACATCTAATTAGTTTACATGGAAAAATGGCCCAACAATTCAATGAGATGCTGCAGAAAGGAAGTATCAGTGAATAACAATAATAATAATAATAATAATAATTTTATTCTTGTACCCCGCCTCTATCTCCCTGCAGGGACTCAGGGCGGCTTACAAATGCAAAAGAGTATACATACAAAAAAATCAAATACCGAAATGCACAAATGAAAAATTAAAACATACGATTAAAATCAAACCATTAATAAGACAAAGTTAAAACACATCAATAAAAACATAAAGATGGGCTGATCAAAGTGCACTAAGTGAGACTTATAAACATGGAGGAAGTTAAAAGTGCTATAAGAACATGGGGGAGAACCCAAAAGTGAGTTGAACCCTGAGGCTATATAGAGAAATTACCCATGCAGATGCAGCCGATCAAGGATAACCATTTGTACAAGAATTTAGCATTCAAGAGGGTGGTACTTATTCCAAAGCCTGTGTGAACAGCCAGGTTTTCAGGCTTTTCCTTCCAAAGTGGCAGCTAGCCAAATTTCCCTTAGGATCCAGCAAAAGGAGCAGCACCAGGAAACTACAGGCCAATAACATGCCTGCCCACTATGTTTAAACTACTGACTGGCATCATAGCTGACAGAATTCAAGACTATCTTGAAGAAAAAAACATCTTGCCAGATGAACAGAAAGGCAACAAACGGAAAAGCAGGGGCACAAAAGACCAGTTATTGATTGACAAAATGATTCTGGAGAACTGTAAAAGCCGAAAAGCTAATCTTCACATGACGTGGATTGACTACAAAAAGGCCTTTGACTCACTCCCACACAGCTGGATCATCAAGTGCCTGGATACCATTGGGATTAGTAAAAACTTTGGCACCTTTATTGAAATCATGATGGAGCACTGGAAAACTGAACTGTTTGTTGGAAATTAAAGCTATGGACTTGTCAACATCAGGAGAGGAATTTTCCAGGAAGACTCATTGTCCCCTCTGCTTTTCATTATTGCCATGATCCCTCTGTCAACAATCTTACCAAAAACAAATCTCGGCTATCAAACATCTAAGAAATCTCACAAAATTTCACATCTGATGTACATGGATGACCTGAAGCTGTATGGGAAAACGGAAACTGAAATCCAGTCTCTGACCAACACTGTCCAAATTTTTAGTACTGATATCAGCATGGAGTTTGGTTTGGGCAAATGTTCGACAGTGGCATTGAAGAAGGGAAAAATCATTGAAAGTGAGGGCATAAATATGCCTAATGGCCAAACAATAGTCACCAACCAGAGGCCTATAAATATCTGGGCATATTACAGCTGGACAACATCAAGCATGAACATGTGAAGATTGTGGTCAGTAAAGAATACACACAAAGGGTCAGAAAAATTCTCAAAAGGAAGCTCAATGGAGGCAACACCATCAAGGCCGTAAACACCTGGACCAGACCTGTCATAAGATATATTGCTGGCATTATAAATTGGACACAGGCAGAACTGGACAACTTGGAAAGAAAAAAAAGAAAACTCATGACCATTCATCATTCACTGCACCCTCGCAGTGATGTTGACCGGCTATATCTGCCTAGAAGATCAGGGGGCAGAGGACTGTTACAAGTAAAACAAGCAGTCAAAGAAGAAGAACATGCCCTGGAAGAATATGTAAAGCAAAATGAAGAACCTGCTTTGATTGAAGTCAAAAATCAGAAACTCCTCAAAGCACAGCAGACAAAAAAAACAGTACAAGAAAACCACACTACAAACTAGAGCTGACAGCTGGCAAAACAAAACATTGCATGGAAAGTTCCTTGACTAAATTGAAGGAAAAGCTGATAAGGAGAAGACCTGGCTATGGCTCACAAATGGGACCCTGAAGAAGGAGACAGGAGGCCTGATCCTTGCAGCCCAGGAGCAAGCCATCAGAACAAATGCAATTAAGGTCAAGATCAAAAAATCAGCTGATGACCCAAAATGCAGACTCTGCAAGGAATCCGACGAAACCATTGACCATATCCTCAGCTGCTGTAAGAAAATCGCACAGACAGACTACAAACAGAGGCACAACTATGTGGCCCAAATGATTCATTGGGACTTATGCCTCAAGTACCATCTCCCAGCAGCGAAGAACTGGTGGGATCACAAACCTGCAAAAGTATTGGAAAATGAGCATGCAAAGATACTGTGGGACTTCCGAATCCAGACTGACAAAGTTCTGGAACACAACACACCAGACATCACAGTTGTGGAAAAGAAAAAGGTTTGGATCATTAATGTTGCCATCCCAGGTGACAGTCGCATTGACGAAAAACAACAGGAAAAACTCAGCCGCTACCAGGACCTCAAGATTGAACTTCAAAGACTCTGGCAGAAACCAGTGCAGGTGGTCCCGGTGGTGATAGGCACACTGGGTGCCGTGCCAAAAGATCTCAGCCGGCATTTGGAAATAATAGACATTGACAAAATTACGATCTGTCAACTGCAAAAGGCCACCCTACTGGGATCTGCATGCATCATCCGAAAATACATCACACAGTCCTAGACACTTGGGAAGTGTTCGACTTGTGATTTTGTGAAACGAAATTCAACATATCTATCTTGTTTGCTGTGTCATACAATGAAATAATAATGTTTATTTATATCCTACTTTTTCTCTCCATACAGAGACTCAAAGCAGCTCACAACTAAAGCATTGCAATGCATCTCAAAATATACAAATATACAAGTATTAAAACAGTATTAGACATAATTAAAAGCACACAAAATCACAGCAACCCCAGACAATCTTAAAAACCTTCTTTAAAAATCTGCCTGAATAAAAAGGTTTTAACCTGCAATCTGAAGGACAGTAGGGAGCGGGGCATTCTGGCTTCTCTGAGCAGGAAGTGCCAGAGTCGAGGGGCTGCCACCGAGAAAGAAGGTCTGCTCTCTCATTCCCACCAACTGAGCTTGAGATGGACATGAAACTAAGAGAAGAGCCTCTCCTGAAGGTCTCAGGATCCAGGCAGGTTCATACAAGGAGACACAGTCAGCCAAATAGCCTGGAGATGAACCACCAAGGGCTTTAAAGGTCATAATCAGTACTTTGAATAGTGCCCGGTAACAGACTGACAGCCAGTGGAGCTGAGTAACATCCTGTTCAAAATTTGACTTAATAATTGGCTATAGGGCTTCTAATATGTGAAATTATGTTAAAAGTGGGCGAAGAAGAGTAAGTTGCAATCATATAGACTACTAAGTGTAGTGATTAAGTAGTTACATTAATTGATTATTTCACATCCTTTAAAATAGTTCGTGAGACAATTTACAATGTATTGAGGCACCAGAATTCAATGTATAACACATTTATTGAAAAATACAAATTATAAAATATAAAATCATATTAAAAACCATACAAAACCATATTGTGACATGCATGTTGGTTCCGCATGTCCTTACTACTCACTGTAGGAAAAAAGTCACATTTTGCATCCCTAATGATGTGGAAGAAAAGTCTGCACATTATATATGATAGGAACATCAAATTTAAGAAGTATGATGTAAAGTAAACTAGAAACTATAAAACTAGAAATTGAATTTATAAACATTGAAATTGGTATGCATGAATGAAGTTGGGTAGGTTTCACACATTATGAATTGGATGATTGCATTAAAAAACAGGGTGGCATTCAGGGTACATAATGCAAAGGCTTAAGGAACACTATTAGTAGGAATTCATAGAAAATATCACCATAATCTAAATATGTGCATTCAACTTCAAAGAAAGGAGAGGAAGGACTAAAAACAGCCTGTGCTGGCATCTAGGAAAAAACTGAACACCTGGCTAGACAGCAGTACATGTGAAAAAGATCTTGGAGTCCTTGTGGACAACAAGTTAAACATGAGCCAGCAATGTGATGCGGCTGCTAAGAAAGCCAATGGGATTCTGGCCTGCATAAATAGGGGAATAGCGTCTAGATCCAGGGAAGTCATGCTCCCCCTCTATTCTGCCTTGGTCAGAGCACACCTGGAATACTGTGTCCAATTCTGGGCACCACAGTTGAAGGGAGATGTTGATAAGCTGGAAAGCGTCCAGAGGAGGGCAACTAAAATGATCAAAGGTCTGGAGAACAAGCCCTATGAGGAGAGGCTTAAAGAACTGGGCATGTTTAGCCTGCAGAAGAGAAGGCTGAGAGGAGAGATGATAGCCATGTACAAATATGTGAGGGGAAGTCATAGGGAGGAGGGAGCAAGCTTGTTTTCTGCTGCCCTGCAGACTAGGACACGGAACAATGGCTTCAAACTACAGGAAAGGAGATTCCACCTGAACATTAGGAAGAACTTCCTCACAGTGAGGGCTGTTTGGCAGTGGAACTCTCTCCCCCGGACTGTGGTGTAGGCTCCTTCTTTGGAGGCTTTTAAACAGAGGCTGGATGGCCATCTGTCGGGGGTGCTATGAATGTGATTTCCTGCTTCTTGGCAGGGGGTTGGACTGGATGGCCCATGAGATCTCTTCCAACTCTATTATTCTATGATTCTATGATTCTATGATTCTATGAACTTACACCAAAATGGGACCATATGAATGACACATTTCTTGAAAGATCTTTTATGAAAACCTATGGTTTTAGAAAGCGAACTAGAAGCTGTTCTAAAAGCATTTGGGTAAAATAAATCACCAGGAATAAATGACACATCAATTGAGCTATTTCAAGCTATAGACAAAATCTGTCCAAATTCTAACAAAAATCTGCCAACAAATATAAAAAACAAAATCATAACCCACAGACTAAAATGTTTAATATATTCTAGTCTCTAAAAAAAGAAGCACCAGGAATTGTAGCAACAAATGGGCGATTGCAACAGTTTTCCAGGGAAGTAAATAAATGTTCAAAATACAGTAGAGTATCCAACATAAACGGGCCGGCAGAACGTTGGATAAGCGAATATGTTGGATAATAAGGAGAGATTAAGGAGAAGCCTATTAAACACCAAATTAGGTTATGATTTTACAAATTAAGCACCAAAACATCATGTTATACAACAAATTTGACAGAAAAAGTAGTTCAATACGCAGTAATGTTATGTTGTAATTACTGTATTTACGAATTTGGCACCAAATATCACGATGTATTGAAAACATTGACTACAAAAATGCGTTGGATTATCCAGAACGTTGGATAAGCGAGTGTTGGATAAGTGAGACTCTACTGTATTACAAAAAAGACTATTATCACACAAGGAGCAAAAAAATGACAGTCATCCAAGTTGGCTTCAGAAAAAGATGTCTATGGTTACATCAGAACTCCAGTATTAATGCAGTTCAACACTACTTTAACTGCCATGAATTCATGTTATGGTATCATGGGAATTGCGGTTTAACAAGGTCTTTAGCCTTCTATGCCAAAGAGTACTGGCGCCTCATTAAACTGTGAATCCCAGGACTCCATAATATTGAGCCATGGTGTCAAGTTGCATTAATGCTACAGTGTATGTGTATCCTATATTGAAAGATGCACTGGCTAACACAGTGCACCAGTATTTCAGAAGAAAATCAATCTATACTTTATAATTTATAGTAAAGGCATTGAGTATGTAAATCAAGAAAAAACAGAGAATTCTTCTAAAAGAAAAAGAAATCAACAACATTCAATAGTCTGGTGCTGTAACCTATACTTTTAACAAGAGGTTATGGTCAAGAAAGAATATGGAGATTCAGAATGGTTTTCAGTTGACGAGATCAGACAACAGTGCATTTTAATGTCTGATTGGTTTAATTTATATGCAGAACATAACATACAGAAGGTGGGATTAGATTCAGAGTAAAGAAGTGTAAAAACCTGAAGAAGGAACACGAGTAATTTAAGATATTCAAATGTCATAATATTACTAGCAGAATATAGCAAAGAATTGGGGTGATTACTGAAGAAATTAAGGAAGAGTTACAGGTGAATATTAAGAAAAAGAAAAAGAAGGACAACAGGATAATATGAAAGTGCCTGCATGATTACACTTAAATGGCAAATGATCTTTTCTGAAATCCTCAAAAAATTCAGATGGCCATTTGGGGAATGAAAGGTAAGAGTCATAAGAGTCTGGAGGTGTTCTAAGAAACCACGCTGGGAATCTTGGAGGTGTGAATGAAACCTGTAAGCCACATTTTGTTACATTTACCCTGTTTGTGAACTTCTCTTATCCCTACTTGCTATGGTTTGTCATATCATAATTGTTCTACTTTGTACTATGTGTCTAATTATTCATCTGTCTATGAATCTAGACATATAGATTATAGATTATAATTGCTACTTTTAGATCTCTGGACAAAAATCAATATGGAATATTTTTATTTGATTGTTTATTCATTCAAATAGTTATATCCAACTTACATTCAGGGCAACTTACAATCAAATTAATTTAAAATAATAAATGGTAGCAATGATTTAAAAAGATAAAAATATATGAAATAGTTTTAGTAATCAAAACCAGATGATTTAAAATGGGTTTAAACAATTTTAAATAACAAAACCATTACACAACAATAACATAACAGCCAATTTGGTTTGAATGCTGAAATATTACTCTGGAGACCAGGGTTTGATTCCCTGCTCAGCTGTGGAAACTCAGGCCCCTTCTATACTGCCCTGTATCCCAGGATCTCATCCCAGATTATCTGCTTTAAACCGGATTATATGAGTCTCCATTGCCAGATAATCTGGGATAAGAACATAATCTGGGTTCAGATCCTGGGATATAGGAGCAATGTGGAAGGGGCCTATCTGAGTGATCTTGGCTGAGTCACATATTCTCTGCCCCAGAAAATCCTTTAGTGTTACTATAAGATGTATCATATAGTCAGTCCCAGAAAATGTTCTCCATTTCCCATGCACATCATGCATTTTGAGGCAGTAACCTGATCACTCAAAAGAAATACTGAATAAATTTAATGGAGCTCGCTCACAGGAGGGGAGGTGGGATATTCAACCAGCTGCTTCCTGATCAAGAGGGGAACAGATCCCAATTGAATACAGCAGCTGCTTAGCAGTCATGTTTGCAGTACAAGGGAATAGACAAGGATTTTGAAGAAGAAGCAGTCATAAATGTATGACTCTGCTACACATTCATAACTATCCAATAGTATTACAGCCAATGCATTTATGTCACACTAACAGAATCATTCTTTAGTAAACAGTATTTTTTTTAAAAAAAATCCCAGTTTTAAAGGCTATATAGGTATTGCAACTTTACAAATGTTTGGCTGGTTGGCAAGCTTCAGGACTCTTGCAAATATTATGATTTCAGCATTGCTGGTATCAAGCTATTATTTGTTTTCATACAGAGCATCTTTCTTCTCAGCTCAGTTGTTGCCATAGCACTGCTATTTAAAGACTACTGTACAGTGCATATCATGCAAGAGGCCAAAGCATAAGTTAAAGATGCCTTTGGGCAAGCATAATGCACAAAATGGAAAAGCGAGTTTATCACTCTCCCTTGTTGTCAGCAAGCAGTGTGCTTAAACTGCTGAGCCATAAAATACTTTCTGTCTACTTTCTTTGATTTGGAAATCTTTTTCCCACAATGCAGTGGGCACCTGACTTAATGTACATTAGTAAGATAGTAATAATCTGTGTCAAAAATCTTATATGTAGTCAGACTTTTTAAAAAGGGACATCAATAATAAACCACTGAAGAGCTTTACTAGATGGTACATGAAATTTTCTGTTCTAAGATTTAATAAGATTGCCAGCACTTCTATCTTCAATTCTATTATGCTTTGAACTTCAAGCAGCACTGACACAGAAACAATTTTTCTTTGTGGAATTGCAATATATTGGTCTTATTTCTGAAATGCCAAAGCCTGAACTTTTGCAATTTGTCTGTCATAGTTATTCTCATTATTCTAAATCAAGTGGTTTCCTGGGATTCAGAATTCTAAACTAATTACTAGATATTTTTTTTTTAAAAAAATTAACCTAAGAACAGATGCTGTGTTCATTTAGTTTTTTCCTATTGTGCCTACAAGAAAGGGTAGTTATGAAGATGCATAACATGGTTTCATTTTCCAGATGATTAAGTCTGCCAGAGGCCACCAGACAAAACAGTTTATAGCATCCTTTATTTCTGCATATATATGAGCTTGCTGGAAATATGAGAACATAAACTGTTGTGGTTCTAACAGTCTCAATCTTGTGTGTGTGAAAGAATTATGTGCATGTGAAGGATACTATAGTTGACCCTCTGTAACCACAAATTCTGCATCCAAGGATTTAACTATTGCTTGAAAATATTTTTTAAAATATATTCCGAAAAACAAATCTTGATTTTGCCATTTTATACAAGGATTGTTTCCTGTCTGGAATTCCCTTGTTTTCAGAGTGGCGTTGTTTGCGATATTTTATGTGCTTCTACTGTCTGTGGCCCTGAGAAAACAGAGAATTTGCCAGACTTTGATGATGGGAATACTTTGTTGGGAGGTGTTAGCTGGCCCTGATTGTTTCCTGTGTAGAATTCCCCTGTTTTCAGAGTGTTGTTCTTTATTTAGTGTTCTAATTTTAGAGATTGTATTGTTCTGTTTTATTATACCACATTAATTTTTATATATTCTGATTTTAGTTTTTTTGAATACTTGGAGCCAGATTGTATTCATTTTCACGGTTGACCACAACACAATAATAATAATAATAATAATAATAATAATAATAATAATAATAATAATAATAGTAATAATAATGACTTTGGTAATACACAGTGCTTCACTCCCTTCTCAGCTTCCTTTCTGGAAGAATCCTTTCTTGGGTGCTTCACTCCCTTCTCAGCTTCCTTTCTGGAAGAAACCTTTCTTGGGAGGTGTTAGCTGGCCCTGATTGTTTCCTTTGTGGAATTTCCAATTTCCCTGCTTTCAGACTGTTGGGCTTTATTTACTGTCCTGGTTTTAGAGATTATATTGTTCTGCATTATTCTATCCCAGTAATTATTTCATATTAAAGTAGAATCTCACATATCCAACATTCGTTTATACAATGTTCTGGATTTTCCAACGCAGTCTGCCTTTTCATAATCAATTTTTTGTAGTCAGTGTTTTAAAATCATTGTGATATTTTAGTGGTAAATTTGTAAATACAGTACAGTAGAGTCTCACTTATCCAACATAAATGGGCTGGCAGAATGTTGGATAAGCGAATATGTTGGACAATAAGGAGGCATTAAAGAAAAGCCTACTAAACATCAAATTAGGTTATGATTTTACAAATGAAGCACCAAAATGTGATGCCTCATGGGCCTTGTAGTCCTGCTCCTAGTGCCATCGTGACAGATGAAGACGAAAACATGGGGTTTTCACCGGTTCAACAAGAGCCGGAATCTTTCCAGCTGCCGGATGTTGATGTTTTCGCCCAAGAACCCAGTAAAACAGACCTTGGGCATTCCTCACCCCCGTTCCTTAGGAGACAGTCCTATTCTGCAGACAGGGGAGTGAGAGAACAGACTCGCAGGAGCTTACGGATTGCAGCTAAACAACAGGCTGATTAGCCATGCTTCCCTTGGGAAATTCTAAGGAGTTTCACATCTGGACAAAGTTGGGTTTCGTTTCCCGTTCTCTAGGGAAAGAGGTCGTTGGCGGGAAAACGAGACCCCAATATAGGTGCCTGGCACGTTAGAATTGTTGCGTCAACAGAGCAGCTCCAGAAGCAACTTCGTGTTTCCAGCCTTGTGTGGACTTCGCAAAGTCCACAACCCCAGTTCCTTGCCTTCCGGATCAAGTATTCAAGATTTGTCTAGCTTTGTTTTTAGCCACGGACCTTGTTCTTAGAATCTCTGTTTCGCCTTGTTCCTAGTCACGGACCTTGTTTAATGATTCAAGTTTGTTTCCAGCCTTGTTCTCAAGCTACCTTGGATTTCAAAGACTCTGGGCATTTTCCCCACACTATTGCTTGGCAATAGTGTGTGTTTCGGTTATTGGATTATAAACTTTGAACTCTAATATCATTTATTGGACAATACATTTTTGGACTATATTTGACCTCATTTGATAGGTCTGCTTCTGAACTATATTCTTCACTTGTTTTTATTACTTTTATATATTTACTTAATAAAGATATTAGATAGATATTGGTCTCTGCGTCTGGTTCTTGGTGCTCCGTTGCCACGGGCGTGACACAAAACATTATGTTAGACAACAAATTTGGCAGAAAAAGTAGTTCAATATGTAGTAATGCTATGTAGTAATTACTGTATTTATGAATTTAGCACCAAAATATCACGATATATTGAAAACATTGACTACAAAAATGCATTGGATAATCCAGAACGTTGGATAAGTGAGTGTTGGATAAGTGACACTCTTCTCTAATTACTACATAGCATTAGTGCACATGGAACTACTTTTTCTGTCAAATTTGTTGTATAATATGTTTTGGTGCTTAATTTGTATAACAATTACCTAATTTGATGTTTAATCTGCTTTTCCTGAATCCCTTCTTATTATCCAACATATTCACTTATCCTGCCGACCTGTTTATGTTGGATAAGTGAGGCTCTACTGTATATTGATAATCTTATATTATCTGTTTAGAACTGGATTATATGAGGCCCCTTCTTCACAGCTGTATAAAATGCACACTGAAGTGGATTATATGGTAGTGTGGAGTCAAGATAATCCAGTGCAAAGCAGATAATATAAGATTATAAATGGGTTATATAGCTGTGTGGAAAGGCCTTGAGTCTACACTGCCATATAATCCAGTGCAAATTAGATAATCTGTGGAAGAAGCCTAAGTGAGGCCTAAATCTGCCTGTCCCCTAACTGAACCCTGGCTGTCCCTTGGCTGAGTTGGTTGCTAGGAGACCAAGTGGGCAGAGATTAGCCCTCTAAACTGGCAGCAATTGGATAAAAACTATTGCTCTCCCTCTAATTAGGACTTTATTTTTCTTTTCTTTTTGTTGTATCAACCTAGAGGCGTGGATGATGGGTTGTATTGTCAAATTTCGAGGTTGGGGGGCCTGTAGTTTTGTTGTTTTGTCAGTCGCCGTGATGCCATCACTCATTTATATATATAGATTTAGTCATATTTTCTTGTGATATGTGCAAAGTATAATCTCTGTTTAGTCATCTTGGCTTCTAAGGATAGTTCAGGTTCCATTTTCTCTATAACCCATTTATTTGTCTTTTTAGTAATGCATGGCAACCACAGAACCGTCTTCCAATGCCACGTTTCAAGTTAATTTAGTTTCTTTCTAGTGGATTTTTTTCTTTTTTAAAAAATTGTACTTTGTTTTAACATATACTATAAGCCACCTGAGCCATGAACAAAGAGAAAAGGATACACATCGAACAATGGCAAAAATAAATAATTGAATAATAAATAAATAACTTATTAACTGGACATACTGAGAAGTGAAACTGGCACCTTCCTCATACGAAGCATATTCATCTACCATTAAGAAACAGCACTTCCTATAAGTGCCTCTTAGGATCCTCCATCCAAATTAGTCAATAATTATGATGGATGTGATATACAACTGCAACATAAAATTGCCTAAGCAAATTATTCCTTGGAAAGATATAGTGGCTTTGCATCGGGGGGGGGGGGGGGGGTCCATAATGTCTCATCTCCTAGATATTTTAGTAATTCATTCAGATTACTCACAAAAGATTTGGCATGGGAAACACTGGTATCCTAAAAGAAGATCCTTCCAAACACGTGGGAGAACTTTACTTTGTAAGCCAAACTGGCAGCAAGACAGGCTTCAGGTCTTTGTGTAGAATGCATGGCAGAAGTATTGCTGATGGACTTAATTATCACTGATTCTGGAACAAAATTGAATAAGGATCATTAACTATAAGAACCACTTACATAGATAGGATCCTTTGAGTGTGGAATAAAAGCAGACAGAAGAATAATGTCAGCATTTATAAAAGTGTGTTCCACCCGAAAATAGTCATAAGTGCACTTTAGAAGATGAACTAAGAAAAAATATACTGATTCAAGCATTACAATGTGGCTGCTTAGCATGGAATTTTCAAATGATGGTAACAATAATAACAAGCATTTTGCAAGACTAAAGAAACTGAAACAGGTGAAATTTTTGTAGATGTGAATTTCCTCAATTATTGACTCTTAAAACAGCTAAAATGCAAATGGCCTGAGTCTCAAAGTAAATACTATTAAAGATTATAAAGTATTCAGTGCTCTATTTGGTCAGATTTTGGCTTTTGATCTGGACCACACACTAGATCAGTGGTTCCCAAACTTATTTGGCCTACTGCCCCCTTTCCAGAAAAAATATTACTCAGTGCCCTGGAAATTAATTTTTTAATTTTTAATAGCAATTAAACAGAAGGATATATGTACCTATGGCCATCACTGCTCCCCTGGATTGCTGCAGTGCCCACCAGGGGGCGGTAGCACCCTCTTTGGGAATCACTGCACTAGATCAATTCATCTCACTACATGTAAGCTTATCACTTGACCATCTTGACTATAAAGATGGAGTAGAGTGGGATTGATTAGATGAATCCATGGGGTTGTCAATGATGTCATTGAAAATACTTATTCCTTTCAAAGAGGCTGCAATGCACCTTCCACTGAAGATCCAGAGATACATGAGAATGCAATTGCAAATATCCTCTTTCAGAGCAAGATGCTTGAATGATGTTTGAGTCGTGATCCCATTTTATAAAAGCAAAGGAATTCACGACCCAATACATTAAAAATAGGGGACCTGTGACCACGATAAATTAAAAATGAGAGCTGTTGGTGCTGCTATAGTGATGACAATGGTATCTGGACCTTACAATACTGTTCAGCTCATGGTTGATTGCTCTTGGCTGGTTGCTTGTCTGGCCAAAGAAGAGAAATAATGCAATGTGATGGGTATCAAATTCCTGGAAGTGGGATCATTTGTGTCAACATACCATTTATTATATTTCTCAGAATTCACTGGTATTGAAGAAAAACCATTGCCACCATCAAGAAACAAAGCTAGGCAGTCAGTGCGTATGTATTACTAAGAATCAACCAATCACAAGCTGAAAAGCACCTGAATTCTGTAGAGTCAATCATTGAACTGTACATGAACCTGGACCTAAAAACCAGTGAATTAGAAGGACAAAAGTTCATTACATGTTTACACAAACAAGTCTCTATACAGGATGTGATGATATTATTTTTTTTGTTTTCCCTTTTAAAATATTTTATAGCTCACCACTACCCAACAACCCCACAAAAAACTCTTTGCGATCCTATTTGGGGTACCGGCCCCTGGTTGGGAACCACTATTCTAGAAGGAATCAGATTATCTGAACCCACTTCAATATGGTTTGTGGTGCACTCCAAGGAAGATAAAGTGGGGGTGCTACATTGTTGATCTTGCTGGATCTCAGTAGCTTTTGATTTCATTGACCAGGGTAGCCTACTTGAGTAGCTCAATAAAATGGGAGTAGGAGTGATTATGCTTTTCCATGCAAGATTGGTTTCAGAGAGTAGCATTGCAGGAAGTCTGTTTGGCTTCATGGCTATTAAGCTGTAGTCTGCTGGATATCTTATCCCACATGCAGCTTAATATCTATGTGAAGCATCTGTATAAGGAAATTTGTGGTTTATAAGGATGAAAATATCACTATGCTGATGAAACTCATCTCTATTTCTCATCTTCATAGGAGTCAGCAGAAGCCGATAGGGACTGGAGTAGAACATGAATGCTAAAACATACCAGATGAGGAGCCTGCTGTTCTGCTGCAGAAGAGGCCAGAAACATCTCCAGCCAGCCTGTCTGTTGCTGCCTTTGGGACTCCTTGTGAGTAGACTGCAGCCCCAGGCCCTTTCCATCTGGGTGTGACTCAGCACTTCCTAGGAAGGAAGGTACATCTATAAAGCCTGAGTCCACAAGGCCCTGGCAAGGCTGAGGAGCCTGCTGTTCTGCTGCAGAAGAGGCCATCTGGAGGAAGAAGAAGGCAGAGGAACTGACGTTAAAATCATTCTGTCTCCTGATGCAGGCCTACTGCCCTCCTCGCTTTCCCCCAGCATTAGCAACTGAACCGAGAGTCTGTCTTACTTATTGGTCTATTTGAACGGTGTACCCATACTAGACCATTTGGCCTTGTTATTTTTCTCCCCTTTTCTGTTCTCTTCCTCCCCTGTTAAATTTATGTTGTTTTAGTAATTATACTGTTTTTAATTGATTCTGGGCCATTAATACTTGTTGGTTAGTGTCATTGATATTTTATAGGTTTACTAGGACTAGGTTATCACGCAATTCCCTAGAAATGACCGACATTTATGGAAACCATGAAATGTCCCAATTGTGCCAGCTGATGGGAAGGTCTTTTAGCCTAGTCCTTTCTCAGCTAGTAACCTTGAACGAGAAAGTAGATCTTCTTCTTAAAGGATTCTCGTTGATGGCAAATAACTTTCCTCAGCATGATACCCCTGGGGAGGAAATTAATATCATTGGACATAACTCAACGGAGATCAGTTGGCCCTCGGATATGATCGGAGAGGGAGAGATTGGACAACATAAGGGTAGCAAGGATGAAATACTAGACAATGGGGAAGCTGAGGGAGGAGGAGATCTGTCTGGTGAACAACATGGACAGGGAAAAGATGAGAGTACGGATTTTGAAATGGGAGCACCAAAGCAGATAATGAACACTTCGTTGGGGATGGACTTTCCCCTCTGGTCTGCAGGATGCCATTATGACCATCCGTTTCAAGTGGAACAACTGGCATTTGATATCAAAGACTTTCAACTGAATAGAGGCAGATGGACCTCAAAAAGAGGGATTCGGAGGTCCTTGGCCCAAATTCTTTCTAGGAGCCTGAAAGAAATTAAGAAATTAAGACCATCTCTTGGCTTTACAAGGACTTCCAATCCTATGATCACTCAACTCGCCTCATTACCACCTTTGAGGACAAGTGGTTAATAGAAGAACTATGGGCTCTCAGGTCCCGGCTGAACTCTTGGGGTATCACCATCAGAAGGGTAATCAGACTCGCCCTCTTATGCCCAACCTGCCCTCACATACCCGAGCCCCGGCTAAGTCAAATAGGATGTTTAACCCTTCGTGCAGGTCCTCTTCCCCAGTAAATTCGCTTTCAGTTAAATCTGCTCAACCCCTCTCCATACCCTGCCCACAAGCCCTGCTTTCTAACACCTTGTCAAGCTGCTTCGAGAGATCTCCCCCCTTTGATAGGCTCTATCTGTCCCCTTCTCTAGACACTACACAAGATGGAGATCCTTGCAGCCCTTTGAATTCAGGGAGCTGACTAGGCCCTATTAATAACATTTCAGTAGAGCCAGGATCTCTGGGGGGTGGGGTCCGGGGGGGGAGGGTTCCATCGAGGGTTCCATTGAGGTCGTGTGGGGGAGGAGGGGGTGCGGCCAACAGTTTCCCAGGGAGAAGCACAACAGGTGTCTTGCGACCCTGCAGAAGGTTAGGTGTGGTAGCCTCCATGGCAGCCCCTCCGGGTTGAAGGTACTGCTGCTTAATGCCAGATCCGTCAGTGGGAAATCTGCAATTATCCAGGACTTAATCCTGGATGAGCAGGCGGATCTGGCTTGCATCACCGAGACCTGGTTGGATGAACTGGGTGGGGTAAACCTTACCCAGCTTTGTCCTCTGGGTTTCGGGGTGCATCAGCAGGCCAGGCCTGGAGGGCGGGGAGGTGGGGTTGCGGTGGTCTTTCGGCAGTCCATCGCCCTGGTCAGATGCGCCGTTCCGCAATCTGCTGGGTTTGAGTGTCTCCACTTGAAGGTGGGTACCCGGGACAGTTTGGAGATTCTGCTGGTGTACCGTCCACCCCGCGTGTCAGGACCCAGGCTACAGAGCACCAATAACCATACGCAGAGGCCAGATTCAATCTAATATCTTTATTAAGGAAATATATAAGATTAATAAAAATAAATGTAAAAGTTAGTTCAGAAGCAGACCTTTCAGGAAAGGTCAAAATTAGTCCAAAAAAGCAATGTCCAATATGAAATATTATGATCCAAAGTTGTAATCCAATAACCGAAACACTCACTTTGCCAGGCAAAGTGAGGGGAGATGACAAGGTCCTTTAATCCATAAACTTGAGCAAGGCTAGGAAATAACTTGATACTTGAAGCAAGGCTTAAAACGTGGAACAAGGTAACAAGGAACAAGAACAAGGTCCGTGGAATAACTTGGTAAAATCCGTGATACAAGGCAAGGTATAGTCCCGGGAAACAAGCAAGGTCCGTAGGTAAACAAAGGCTGGAAACTGGAGCGAAGGCTGGAAGGCAGGCAAAGGCTTGAGCAGGAACGAGGCTTGAAACGGAGCGCGCTGTCCAGACACAACTCGCTCCGGAGGCTGACGAATTGACTCCGCGAAGTTACTACGCGGGTAAAACACCTATATAGAGTCTAACTTTCCCGCCGAAGCAGTTCTCTGGGAACCAGAAACGAAAGCTAAACTCTGGGACCAGATGTTTGACTCCCTAAAGATTCTCACGGAAAGCAGTCTTAATTGGCTACATTCTTAGCTGCAATTCTAGCACTCCTGCGCGAAGCTGCTTCCAAACCCCTCTGTTGTTTACAAAACTCACGGCGCAAGAACACGGGAGATGTGGGCTCTGGGTTTGTTTGACATACTTCTGGGACACAACTTTCTTGCAGGTGCAAGGTTCCCAGATCTGCCTGGGAAAGATCTGGCTGAGAAGATTCCAGTTCTGACTGGGAAGGTAAAAAACCCAAGTTTTCTTCTTCATCAGGGATTACAATGTCCTGAGCAGGACTACAAGGCCCATGGGTCATCACACCGCGACACAGCAGTCTCCCTGCCTGAGCTAGCTGAGGTGGTCTCTAGCGTGGTGTTGGGCTCCCAGCACCTCTTGGTATTGGGTGACTTCAATATCCACGCTGAGGCCACCTTGACAGGTACGGCTCAGGAATTCATGGCCGCCATGACGACCATAGGGCTGTCCCAAGTAATATTGGGTCCCACCCATCAAGCTGGTCATACACTCGACCTGGTCTTTGTTGTGGGCGATGGTTTGGTCAGAGTGGAAGAGCAAACTATTCTTCCATTATCATGGTCTGACCATTATCTAATCAGTTTAAGACTCACCGTGTCCTCAAACCTCCGCAGGGGTGGTGGACCCATTAAGATGGTCCACCCCAGGAGACATGGATCCTGAGGGACTCCTGACATGTCTTGGGGTTCTGTCTGCTATGAAGGCTGACGATCCTGTTGATGCCTTGGTCACTCGTTATAATACCGAGTTGTCCAGGGCTATTGACATGATCACTCCCGAATGTCCCCTCTTGCTGCGTGGAGTTGCCCCGGCTCCCTGGTTCACCAGGAAGCTGGCAGAGATGAAACGTGGGAGAAGGAGACTAGAGTGGTGCTGGCAGAGAACTCACAACGTTTCTGACAGAGCACGATCTAAAGCCGCTGTTAGGGCTTATTCCGCAGTGTTGCGGGCAGCCAGGAAGGTTTTCACGTCTGCCCGCATCGCGTCTGCAACAAATAGATCTTCTGAGTTGTTCCGAGTTGTTGGGGAGCTCCTCCACCCTTCTCAGGGTGGGGGGGGGGGGGCACCTGACTCCTCGGCAACTCGGTGTAGCGAGTTCGCTCACCATTTTGCAGACAAAGTCGCTCAGATTCGTTCCGACTTGGATGCCAGTCTTGATGCATTGCCAGGTGAGGTAACCGAGGCATCTGTTTGTTCGATCTTGTGGGATTCGTTTCAGTTTGTGCAACCTGATGATGTGGACAAGATTCTTGGAGCGGTGAGGGCGACTACCTGTGCCCTAGATCCCTGCCCATCTTGGCTTTTAAAACAGGCCAGTGGTGGGTTAGTTGATTGGTTTGTGGCAATAGTTAATGCCTCTTTGGGGCAGGGCAAATTTCCATCTAGCCTAAAACAAGCAGTGGTAAGGCCTATTCTGAAGAAGGCCTCATTGGATCCGACCTATCCTTGTAACTACAGGCCAATATCTAACCTACCATTCTTGGGCAAGGTCTTGGAGCGGGTGGTTGCCTCTCAGCTCCAGGGATTCTTGGAAGATACAGATTTTCTGGACCAATCGCAGTCTGGCTTCAGGTCTGGGTTCAGTACTGAGACGGCTTTGGTCGCCTTGGTGGATGACCTCCGCAGGGAGCTGGACAGGGGGAGTGTGACCCTGCTGGTTCTCTTGGACATCTCAGCGGTTTTCGATACCATCGACCATGGTATCCTTCTGGGGCGGCTCTCTGGGATGGGCCTTGGGGGTACTGCACTGCAGTGGCTCCAGTCCTTTCTGGAGGGCCGATCCCAGTTGGTGAAGCTGGGGGACACCTGCTCGGTCTCCTGGCCATTGACCTGTGGGGTCCCGCAAGGTTCCATTCTGTCCCCCATGCTTTTCAACATCTACATGAAACCGCTGGGAGAGGTCATCCGGAGTTTTGGAGTTCAGTGCCATCTCTACGTGGATGACACCCAACTCTACTACTCTTTTCCACCTAAATCCAAGGAAGCCCCTGGGATTCTGGACCAGTGTCTGGCCGCTGTGTTGGCCTGGATAAGGGTGAACAAACTGAGTCTTAATCCTGACAAGACAGAGGTCCTCCAGGTCAGTCGTACGTCTGATCGGGGTATTGGGTGGCAACCTGTGCTTGACGGGGTCACACTCCCCCTGAAGGTGCAGGTCCGCAGCTTCGGGGTCCTCCTGGACTCGGCGCTGACACTTGAGGCCCAGGTGTCAGCCGTGGCTGGGAGGGCCTTTGCACAACTAAAACTTGTGCACCAGCTGCGACCATACGTCGAGAAGTCTGATCTGACCATGGTGGTCCATGCCTTAGTTACCTCTAGACTGGACTATTGCAATGCGCTCTACGTGGGGCTGCCTTTGAAGACGGCCCAGAAATTACAACTAGTACAACGTTCGGCAGCCAGGCTTTTAACTGGAGCGAATTACAGGGCGCGTTCAACGCCTCTGTTTAAGGAGCTCCACTGGCTGCCATTTATTTTCCGGGCCCAATTCAAGGTGCAGGTTATCACCTACCCTAAACGGTTTGGGACCCACCTACCTTAGAGACCGCATCTCCCTCTATGAACCCACACGTTCTCTTCGCTCATTGGGGGAGGCCCTTCTCTCGCTCCCACCACCCTCACAGTCACGGTTGGTGGGGACGAGAGAGAGGGCCTTCTCTGTTGTGGCCCCCTGGCTTTGGAACTCTCTACCTAGAGAGATCAGGCAGGCCCCTACCCTCCTCTCCTTCCGGAAGAGCTTAAAAACCTGGCTCTTCCAAAAGGCCTTCGATGTTTAGTTGTTGCTGGATTGATCTATCTGTCCAATCCATAATAGTCCCATTGTTGTTGTCTTGCCATTTTATACCGCACTTTATTGTCCATTCAACTGTGAAATTTCCTTTTCCCATTTCGTAACACTCTGCACTTTGCCTGGGATCTACAAATTAGTCTCCTGTTTTTAACACTGTATCCTGCTTGTTAATTTTAATGATTGTTTTAATTGATGTTGATGTTTTTTACTGGGATAATTGTTTTATTGCTTTGTTACTGTTATTTGTTTGTTTTATCGGGCCATGCCCCATGTAAACCGCCCCGAGTCCCTTCGGGGAGATGGGGCGGGGTATAACAATAAAGTTATTATTATTATTATTATTATTATTATTATTATTATTATTATTATTATTATTATTAGAGCCAATAGACAAGCTCAGTTGCATTTGGACATGGAATCAAGAGGAAAAACAATAAACTTGGGATTGAACAAGAGCTACATTACTGAATTAACATATCTTCAATCTTATCCCAACTTTCTGGGCCTAATGAATGACTATCTGGCAGACATTCTTCTCTGTAACCATCCTGGTTTTGTCCATGCTCTGATTAGCCAAGAATGGACACAACCAGTGACTATAATTCTCAGAATTCTCTCTTGTGGTTTGTCTCATTTAAAAAAAATGTTATGGTAAAAAAAATTATTTTTTAAAAAAATTGGTAGATTGGTGAATTTTTCTGAAACTTGGCAGGCCTGCAGTTGTAAATGGGGTTTAAAACTGAGGTAGGTTTCATGCAGATGGGCCTTAAAATGACAGAGGATTGAGCATCTAAAGTTTCTCATTGTAGCCAATGGGCCGAATCTTGGCCGAATGAAAACAGCAACACCCCTCTCAATTCTAGTAACTTCCCGGTAAAGGGAATGAAGGGTTATCTGAAAACAGAACCCAAAATGGCATGCCTTTTGGCCAAATTACACAAGTCTACTAAATAGTAGCAGTGTGGTAAAAACAAAATTAAAATACAGTATATTAAAATGGCTTTTAAAACTCATATTCCCCCCAATCCCACCCACAGAAACCCACACCACCCCTTGAACTGATCTTAAAAGCCTTCTTTAAAAGTTGTGTCTGGAGAGGGCAGTATACACTATCCTCCTACCCTGTTTCCCCGAAAATAAGACAGCCCCAGAAAATAAGACCTAGTAGAGGTTTTGCTGAATTGCTAAATATAAGGCCTCCCCCGAAAGTAAGACCTAGCAAAGCTTTTGTTTGGAAGCATGCTCGCCAAACAGAACACCAGAGCATTCAGGATCGGTAAATGTACATACCAGTTGTACATGGAAATAATGGTAGTAACAAGAAATTTTTGATAAGATTCACAGTTTGTTTGGTTAGGCTGGTTTGTGATGACAACTACTGTATAGTATATAATAAATGTTCATTTTTTTTGTTCAACAATAAATGTGAATTCTTCTTCATGGAAAAATAAGACATCATCTGAAAATAAGACCTAGCGCACCTTTGGGAGCAAAAATTAATATAAGACACTGTCTTATTTTCGGGGAAACACGGTAGTTCCCTGCGTAGTGACCCACATGGTAATGAAAAGCTTATTACATTATTATTTTTAAAGTAAGATCTATCTTCAGTTAAGAGTCTAGTGAAGGGTTTTCCTTTTAAAGTTTTTTTTTAAAAAAATTGGTGATAAAAATGCTCAGTGATGAAGGATTTAGAGAAAGTAATATTTTAATATTATTCAGATTATTTTACTATATTCAGTTATTTGCAATTACACATAAATTTAACTTATGATCTATGTTCAAAACTCATTACCATATTTATTCTAACCTAGTGCGCCATAGAATGTAATGTGCACCTCAATTTTAAAAATCCTGTAACTAAAACATGTATTTGCTTTTAAATGTAATGCGCAGCTGCAAAAAGAGAACTTTTTAGCTTTTTTGTGTCAGAAGTAAGTTGAGAAACTGTATCACTTCTGGTGTGAGAGAACTGGTTGTCTGCTAGGACATTGCCCAGGTGATGCCTGGATGTTTTGATGTTTTTGCCATCCTAGTGGGAGGCTTCTCTCATGTCCCCGCATGGAGCTGGTGCTGATAGAGGTGCTCATCCACACTCTCCCCGGGTTGGATTCAAACTGACAACCTTCAGGTCAGCAACCCAATCTTCAAATCATCAGCCCTTCCAGCACAAGGGTTTAACCCACTGCACCACTGGGGGCTCCTTTTTAATTTAGCTTAAAAAGTTGTGCATTACAATTGCTGCCTGCTTAGAACTGCTTCTTTAAAAACCAAAGTGTTAGGGCACCAAAACTTCCAGCAATTGAAATAGAAATAGATAACCCTTCCTTCAAGGAACCTCTTCTGTTTATCCTGACTCAGCTTCCTTGAGTGAATCTATGGACCCTTCCACACAGGCCCTAAAATGTGGAAGGAACCAGGCTAAATGATGTTTGCCGAAAATGTGCACTGGATCACACTAATGGCTGAAAAATACGTGTTAAAAAGGTGTATTTAAAACTGATTTTGTCTAAAAAATATGCACACTGGCATGACTGTATATCCCTGCACTCATAGAAAGCATATGCCTTTGTCCCTATATGCTGTTTTGGACTGCTCCAGCTCATGTCTACATTTTAAAATCCCAAAACAACTGATGAGGGCTGTAAACAAATGGAGCCACACACACACAGGTGGCTAAATAGAAGCACAATTGGAAATAGTTCCCATGAGAACTCTCTGCAACCATTCATTTGTTCTGATATTTATGAAATTAAACAGAGCTTGAATTTATACAGCAGGCATCAGCATGGGAGGCAAGTGACCCCAAAGGTACATGATGGAAAAAGTAAAGGCAGCAGGAGGATGAAGTGATATAATAACAAGAAATCTGCTTGCCTACACATTCGGATATTCACAGCAGCACTTATGAGATCCAGTGCATCTCAGAGAGTCATATATATCTGTGTGTGTGTGTGCGTGTGTGTGTAAGCTTCTACCAGATGTCCCCTGTCCATCTTGCAGATTTCTAAAATCCTCTACAAATGAATGTGGCAGGACGCCGGGGGAGCATTGAATGGGACTGACAGGTCTGGACTTGCTGTCAGGTACTGTGATTTTATGCCCCACTTATTTGTCCTACATTTTGACACTGTCTGGAAGCACCCTATGCTATAGAATAAATTCTGCTTGATATCACTTTAATTGTTCTAGCTCAAAGCTATGGAATCCTGGGAGTTGTAGTTCTATAAGCTCTTTAGCCTTTTGTGCCAAAGAGGGTTAGTGCCTCCTCAAACTACAATTCCAAGGATTGCATAGTACTGAGCCATGGCAATTAAAAATAGTGTCAAACTGAATTATGCTGGAGGTCCTAGACTTTAGCCCCCAAATCTACTTAGAGATTCAAAAGGGAACTGCATCTTTAAAGTATCAGGACACCAAATCTTTCAGCAATTGAAAGGGAAAAAACTCAAAGTAAGATTTCAAATCTATGTCCACTTTCAATCCTGCTGCTGCTTGCAGGATTCTGGGGCTTGTAGTTTAGAGAGGGTTTTTTTTTCCTTCTCAACAAGAGAAGTCTTGGGGCTCACTGAGCTACAAGCCCCCAGAACTCTGCAGGTTTCAAAGTAGGATGTGGCAAGTCCCATCTGATCTTGGAAACTAAGCAGGGACAGTGCTAATTCATATTTGCAAGGGAGATCCTCAATGAATACCAGTTTGGGTAGATATTTCAGGTGAAGGAGCAGGAAAAAATCACTTTGCGAGCCTGGTCTTGTTGACAGCTGCTAGTGCTGCTTCCTCTACTCCCTCCCCGCCAGAGCTTGGCTTCTTCCCGACTTCCAAAGTCCTCTGTTTGGCTTCGGTAGCTCTAACCTTGAAGCAGGGAGGCAGAAAATATTTTAAAATTAAATTGCTTCCTTATTTTGTGTCTTTTCCTTCTTTTTCCCATGGCTGCTCCATGTTTGCAAACCCATGGCACTTCTGAAGCAACTTCCCCTTTTTCTATGGCCCTTAGATTACCATAATACTTGATACTAATGCGCACCCTAATTTTGGCAATGTGTTTTAGCCAAAAAAGATTAGCATTAGACTCAAGGAAATAAAGTTGTTTAGGAGATATGAACAATCTGAGAGAGTCCCCTAATCCCCATTTACCAGGTAGTAGCCGCTGTGAGAGATAAGGGTTTGTTCACCTGTTTATCTAGAAACAGCAGGCTAACATTCTCTCCCACCTCTTACATGAGTGATCTCCAATAAAAGGTGGATTTGGAGGGACTTTTCTAATGGGATGACTCACATGAGGGAATAGGCATGGCAGTCAGCTGTTTCTTGATTGACAGGAAAACAGACCCCCATTGATGGCAGTGGCTATTGCCAACTAAGTGAAAAATGGGATAGCTGGACTAGGACACACTATGTAATTCAAAACTAAAGTGATTACATATTTATAACTGCCTAAGTGAATTTCAGCCCATATTTTTTTAAAAATAAGATTTTTTTGCAGAACTTGGAAGAAATGTATTATGGGATGCTACGTGAAGCACTTGGTGCTGATTTATTGCTGATTTACACAAAATGACCCAGAGAACGAGACCAAACTATAATACCATTAAATTTGTTCATGGTAGAATAGAGTAACCAGCAAGTTGAACTGTGAAAAACTGGATTGCTAATGCATAAGACATGAATCCTGGGAACTGACACTGTACAGGAAGAGTTTATGGCTTTAGTTTAATAGCATGCTCATCTGTAAATATTTCTCAACAACCTGAAGGAATGAGAACAGATTACAGAATCAAGCAACATTTTCAAAAATGTTTCTAGTCAAACAGATTGAAAAGAGGTTCAGGAAAGTTAAATGAGCTCAAACAAATATTAATCAAAGTTGGCTGCTTCTGTTTCGTAGGTGTTCACTCCATTTCTTTCCTGTTCTTTTTCGCACATGAATACACAAAAGTGTCTTTCTGCACGAGGGGATTTAAAAGACTTTTTGAAAAATATATTGGTAATATTCAGTTTGGTTTTCTACCTGAGCAACACATGTGAGGAACTATGGCAAACACAGCAAACATGTGTTTCTCCAGTTTGATGACTCCTGGGATCAAAAGATGCAAATGTAATAATGTACAGGCAGTTGGGCAGGCTGAGGATTACAGGCAATGTAAGAAAAGGCTCTTGTGCCTTCTTCAGCCTCTTGAATCGATGCAATGATATCTCAGGGCAAGTCAGGGCAGGTATTTCAGGGCAAGTCAATTGCGAGAACAGTTGCTTTCTAACTCTAGGATGTCTTGGATGATTCAAGTTTTTGAGACCCATATCAACCTTGCTTTTGAACTTTAATGAATGGTTTTCATCTGAGAAATGATGGGAGAGTCAGTTTTGGTTTAAGCAGCGGAATTTCATACAACTTGCAGACCTCCAAATGTTTGGGCTTCCAAATCCCAGAAGCCCTAGCCAGTTTGTCCAGTGGCCAAGAATTCTGGGAGTTGAAGTCCAAAACATCTTGAGGGCCGCAGGCTGTGCAGGCTTTAGATTAGGATTTGAGTTATGTCAAGAAGTCCTAGATCAGTGCTTCTCAACCTGGGGTCCCCAGATGTTTTTTGGCCTGCAACTCCCAGAAATCCCAGCCACTTTACCAGCTGTTAAGATTTCTAGTAGTAAAAGGCAAAAAACACCTGGAGATCCCAGGTTGAGAACCACTGTCCTAGATAGAATTACATTCCCCCTGAAAGATTGTATTCACAGCTTGAGGATGCTTCTGAATTCAGCACTCCAAATGAGAGCCAAGATAGATGTGACAGGTAGAAGTGCTTATTATCAGCTTTGATTGTTGCACCAGCTATATCTCTTCCTAGAGCTGGAGAAGCTCAAGAAGGTAATCCACATGCTGGTAGCTTCAAGGCTAGGCTTCTGCTGATAGCTGCAAAAATATTCCTCCCTTATTGCAGATATGACTTCAGGTTCAGGTAGGCAAAAAAGGTCTCAAATCCTCAGAAGTTGGTTAAAAGCTTTTTTGTTGGAGAGCAAACAGTTTACAACCACTTAGATGTCTAAAGGGGCATTCAGATCAGAGAGAGCACCCACATCCAGATGTGAAATAAACATATTTAAAATTTAAGCTGGATTTTCCTTGATTCTAATCAAATATCCTTATTGCTGCACTGCATTGGACTACCTCTGTACCAAGTTTGGGAGCTTCAATTAGTTCAAAGCATGGTATCTGGCTACTGGTGCATCTAGGAGTGACCATATCACACAAATCTCTTCACTGATAGTCATTCATTTCTTGGCAAGGTATAAAGTGTTGGTTCAGTACAGTTTACATATATGACATCCTTGTCTTGTATAAACCGCTCTTAATACACAAGTCCTTCAGAGGACATTTACTTCAATCAGCCATAACTAGCCTGGCAACAGATACCAAGGATTTTTTTAACAGCTGGCTGTGCTATCTGAGTTTAAACCAGTATTAAAGGCTCCTGTCTTCTGCCATGCCAAACTAGATACTTTTTAAATTAAGGGTTTTAAATTATGAATCAATTATTATAATATGCATGCTCTATTAACTGATGTTATGCTCTTTTAACTGATATTACGTATTTTTAACTGGTGTTATGTATTTTAATTGGCGTTATGTGTCCATCTGTTATATTTTAATCTGTTGTTCTCCACTGTGATCTATAGAGAGAGATGGGCAAGAATATATATATATATATATATAGATTATTTTAAGGTCTGTTTTTCAATATAGATTTTTTTACATGCTACATATTCATATCACTGAATTCTAAGCATTCATTATGCTTGATCTTTCTCATGCCTTTTAATCTGTACACGTCCAGAGATAACTTAAAAGGAAAGACAGAAGAACTGTAATAGCCAAGGGATAGAGAGATACAACATAGACTTGCAAAATACTTCCTGAGATAAAACGCCTGATGAAGAACTCAAAACTTCATTATTGTGTGCCTTAAACTTTCACAAACAATCACGAAAGAGATATAAATATGAGATTTGTTCTGAAGCATGCATTGGGGTGGATTAGCACTTAGCCATACAAATAAATCTACTAAAATTATTTAGACTTTATGTTAATTATGATTGATTTTTGTGGGTCTATACTAAATATACTTATGTCTGTATCAAAACTGTTAACTATTTTATTTGGTGTGCCTGATTTTTTTCCTTGTTGATACAGCAAACTGTGTGGACGAATCTGGAAAATTAAAATGCAATAAAAATTATGTAGCACATTTAACATAGCTCTCTATTGTAAGTAGCTGTTTTCCACTACATTATTGTGAAAGAATCTAAATTGTGTTGCATGCACATAAATATGGAGGATATATATGGCGTTATATGATAGGTTTTCTGTGAATACTGATAGGACTATGTTAACAAATGCAGCTCATAGTGTGTGCATTGATATGGTAATAAACGAGAAAGTATGAAATAGAAAACATTTCACAGAAGACTCTGAAATAAAGAATAAATGAAATATGAAAAAATGTGACAAGATTTTTATATCTGGTATTAGATGTTATCCTACCTATAATTTATTTGCCTTCAGTAAAGCTAACTTCTGAACTCTTGAAATCTTTGTAGTTTTTTAGTACTAAACACTGCAACTGAAATGCAGTCCTTAGGTTGATCTGGATGGCCATGCACTATCCTAATCCTGATTGCCCATCATTGCTATTTCAGCATCATTGCTATCTTTATATTAGAGATTTCTACAGTTCCTAGGTTGGTTCGCAACTTACAGCCAGAAATTCAAGCACTTATCTGACTACAGCAGCCTTGATCAGGTGTTCATTATAAAGAACAAATGTCGGCATGGGATTGGGGGGTTGAAAGAGCTGCATCTGCATTGTTGTTTTTCATGTGAGAAAAACTGACCATCTAGCAGAATCTAGGGGAGTCTTCCATGTGTAGACAAGGCTGCCCTTGATATTTTGTAACAACTGAATAGACAGGCTGTTAAAAAATAAATTTTTTCAAAATGTTGTAACATATAAATTTGATCATCAAAGGGCTGTTTACTTGGGAAAATGTACATACGCAAAACTTAGGCAAGCTTTTTCCTCCCTTCATTTTCAAACTATGCCTACAGCTATGATTGATGGCAGATTGATAGCCCATAGCCAGAAAATAAATTCGATGGGGGCGGTGTGTGTGTGTGTGTGTGTGTTGAAACAACTATTATTTTTTAAGCGAATAATGAAGAGTAGACCCATAACACAAAATAATTTAAATTCTATGACTCATTCTATATCTTACATAGATTTAATTAAATCAAATTTCTATTTTAGCTAAAAAGTTTAGCTACACTTGAAAACTGTGTCAATACACTTTGATAGAAATCAGCCTCCATCGATAAACTTCTTTTATATTTTTCTTCCACAGTTTCAGTCTGATTGTTGATGCGGTGAAGAACTTGCACACAAATGATAGTGTTCCTTGGGATTTTCTGACAGGTGAAAAGCTGTAAATCTTTGCTAAGGCTAGATTTAGTGAGTGAGCACTGCAGTGGATATAGACAGCCATTGGATACTTCTGCAATATAATTGATTGTGCACCACTAATATGACTACTCATATTAGCAGCTCCATCATAATCCTGTACACACAAGTATTGCAAGTTCAGCCCAATTTTTCCATTGTTTTCAAAATAATGCCTGCAAGTCCTCTACCTGTCATATGCCTTATCTTCACAAAACCCATAAAGTCTTCTCTTATTCCTGTAGCTTCAGCATCAACATACCTTACTGAGACCTACAGCTGTTCTGAGGTACTCACATCCAAAGTTTCATATGTCTAAATGGAGAAAAACTGCAATGCATCACATCTGTTAACATTTTTTTAATTATCATGTTACCACAAATGTCTATTAGTTCATTCTGTATTTGAGGACTAGCATCCATAGCCGGAGCCCCCAGATGGCATAGCGGACTAAGTGACTTGAAGGTTGGGTTGCTGACCTGAAAGCTGCCAGGTTAGAATCCCACCTGGGGAGAGTGCGGATGAGCTCCCTCTATCAGCTCCAGCTCCTTGCGGGGACATGAGAGAAGCCTCCCACAAGGATGGTAAAAACATCAAAACATCCAGGCGTCCCCTGGGCAATGTCCTTGCAGACGGCCAATTCTCTCACTCCAGAAGCGGCTCAAGTTGCTCCTGACACACAAAAAAAAGCATTCATAGCCGCAGTTTCAAGATAGTGTTTCATGTTAGTGTCTCCTGATCAGACATGTGATCTCAACAAGGCCCTGAAATTACCATAGGGGATATGTCCTGAAACATTGCTCCCTCTTAAAACCATTTATTGTCAGCCACAAAAGACAATAGTTTCCGCAACTGGCAGAAATTTCTTTCTGTTTTCTTCTGCTTTCTTCTTATTTCCTTTATCATAATGACAGGTTACATCAAGACATTTTCCTCTGTGAATTAGCAAGACATTTTCAATCAAGCACAAGTTGTTTTGGTAGTACTCTGTTTTTTGGCATCCGTTGAAGACATGTATCTTTCCCTTGCACAAATGCTTTAGCAACCAATGCACCAAGCTTCTGATAACCACTTTTACCCCCAACTTCTCCTCCAAACACCACACAGTACTTACAGAGTGCACTTCGTATATGACATGAGTTGGAGAGCCAGGGAAATCTGTTGAATCATCGCGAGGAGGGCTCGTTGGAGGATTTGTTTAGGAAAAGGGTCAGGGAGACTGATGGGAAGTCTTCTGAGGAGGATTCATGTGGGGATCCTGAGGTGGAAATGGATGCTAGGGAACAGGTGTTAACGGAGGAATTGGGCATGGACTGGGCACGGGCACTGGAGATGCTTGGGGACGAATCGGGGCCCATGGATACTGCTGATGCTGGGGAAGCTTGGGTGTCTTCAAAAGCAGATCCCACTTGGTCTGCTTGGAGGAGTGAGAGGGGGTTCACAGGTGTGGAGAGAGTTGGACATGGGCAGGATGATTGGGACTCTGATGAGGAATTCGGAACACCTGACTCAAAGGCATTGGCTGTGTGGAGTTCTGATTCAGATTAAGAAGTTGAGACACCTCTTTGGGCGTGAATAGTTTGGATGCCCAGGGAGACCTGGATATATTGGGCTTACTTGGCCATTATACCTTGCGTGTGGCAAGGTGTTGCTGGGCGCCATTGGGTTTCCTGTGTGTGTTACTGAAGACTGGACTGGGACCTTGCAATGGATGTAAGTTTAATCTGGGTTATTCTGCAACGGAGGACTGGAATTGTGTGGGTTTTCCTGGACTATACTGTTATTACTATTTTGTATTAGCTGCTGTTCGCCCTCGTTGCTTTGGCTCTCTGTGCCATTTCGTGTTGTGACCTTCTTGGATGACTTCAACCTTTCGGACCTTGGACCTTGGATTGGAACTTGACTCGGCTGTGCTCTTCGCTCTCAATCCGTGGCTTGGCGTCATTCTCTATTCCGTGGCTGTCTGCTATTGCTGACTACTACCTTCACTCCTGATACCGATGCTGTCTGCTTATCCTGACTTTGGACCGGCTTGACGATGTTCTCCCGCTCTGCTCCTTTAACTCCTGGCCTGGCGTTTGCTTCTGCAGCAGCTTGGTGCTGCTGGTTCATCCCGACTTTGGACCGGCTTGACGATGCTTTTCCGCTCTGCTCCTTTAACTCTTGGTTTGGTTATGTTGCAGCAGCAGTTGCTGTGAGCTCACCAGCGTCTCACTGTTTCGCTGGCTTTGCTGCTCTCAACTGGGAGTTCCCTAGCTCAGTTTGGGCATTTGTTTGTTTTGGACTCCTTTTTGTACTTTTGAGTTTTGGGAAAGGTTTGTGGGCTTCAATACTGCTTGCTTTAGTTCATGCCTCCTTTTTTCAGCCCATTGTGAACTTTTGGGTCAAGTTCTAGAACTTTAAGTTTAACCCAGATTATATCTCTGGCTAATCCGGATTATTTGCCCGTTCTTGTTTTTTGGGGTTTTACCCGCTTGTTCTACTTAATAACACTGAAAGTTAAGTGTTTTAAGTCTTTTTAGTTTGTTGAGCTATTTTTTGGACTGTTGCTTTAATAAACTCTATTTTGCTCTCTAATTGGCATCTGACTTTTGACAGTCTCACTTATCCAAGCCTCGCTTATCCAAGTTTATGGATTATCCAAGCCATTTTTGTAATCAATGTTTTCCATATATCATGATATGTTGGTGCTAAATTTGTAAATACAGTAATTACAACATAAAAAGCATATTGAACTGCTTTTCTGTCAAATTTGTTGTAAAACATGATGTTTGGTGCTTAATTTGTAAAATCCTAACCTAATTTGATGTTTAATAGGCTTTTCCTTAATTCTTCCTTATTATCCAAAATATTCGCTTATCCAAGCTTCTGCTTGGATAAGACTCTATTGCATTTGGCTTTTTCTTTTTTCCCATTAACTCAAAAATATTCAGTTGCTTTAATAAACATTTAGGCATCTTCTGGTGTCAGGTGGATGAAAAGAAACACGAACAGCAGATAACAGGGCTTTAAGACTCAGAACAGCAACTCAAGCTAGCAGACAATTGTACAGTAAGCCAGCTATGCTTGGAATGCTGCTTTCATGCCTTCCTTTTATAGTCCAGTGGGCAGAGCAAGAAGGGGGATGTACAAGAGAGCTTTGAAAGAAGGTAGAGCAAGAGAGCAGTGATGTGACTATTTTCTGGTAACTAGTTATTCAAAAAATACTTGACAATTTAGGGGAAATTAAAGCATCAACTTTTAAAACAAGCACAAATTACCATTGTTGCTATATACCTGGAAACATCATAAATTGTATTTCATCTTTTTTCTTATGGAGTTTAACTTGGGGAGTCCAATTCAGATGTCGGTTTCAGTGGATTACATCATCTTTACATCAAAAATGTTGATCAAACACCCACAATGTCAGAACTTGGTTTCTTCTATAATAACGGCTATTGCAATGTAAATTGGTGGAGAGGTAGGTAATTATAGTGTGAATAAATTATCAAAATTTGGTTGAGATAGTGCTTGCATAACTGCTTGCAGTTATGGAGGAATTCTAATTTTTGCTCCTCATAGGCTCACAGGGGATTTAGTTAATCAGTTAAAATTCATGAGTAAACAATAGGGCTTTATTTTTTGGAAAAAAACCTGAAAGATTTCAGCAAGAGGGGTTGAACTCATAAATCACCCATTGGCTATGGGCTTGTACAATACTCCTCTGACCCTCTGTTTGTGTATTTGTGAGGTCCCAGAAATTGAGGATTTGCCACATTATTGACTCTTCTGCACATTATATTAAGAACCAAGACCCATTTTCTTGGGATCTATTCTATCTAACCTATGTCATAATAATGTGTCAGAAATGTTTCTAACTTTTATGATAACTCACAAGATTTCTCTTTTTGTCCTAGCAGCAAAGAAAATTTGTTTAAAACTTATTGCTGATAATGCAGTTAATTGTTATGGGGATGTTTTCAGCTAAGTAATTTTATCCTTGTTGTTATATTGTATTTTAATGGTATTGAATTTTAATAGGCAATATCTTTATGGCAATTGTTTTATGTGATACTTTTATAATATTTTATACTAATGACCTTTTATACTGTTTTATATTGTTGTTTTTTTTACATTATTTTACATCATTGCTTTTTAAATCTTATTGCCTTATCTCCAATCCTGATTATGCTCACTGCACCTAGAAGGGTATTGGTTATTGTGAGTATGTTTTATTGTATTGTATATGCCTTTGATTTTATATGTTTATATGTCTTAAATGTAACTTACTGTTGTAATTTGTGGTGTATTTTGGGCATGTGGGCTGCCCAGAATCTCTTTGGGGAGATGGGGCAGGATACAAGAATAAAGTGATGATGATTATTGTTTTATCTGCATTGATGCAAATGACCATTGATCAAGACATTAATAAATGGAAACACTATTTTGTAATTCCTAATGGAATAGAAAATTTCCATGTATTAAAAAGAAGATATCCTTTGCAAATTCCCACTCTCCATGTGAAAGGAATGATGCTGGAATGTGCAGCTAATATGTTTCCCTTCTTCAAGCATTCAGTTTAATTCTATTAGGAATGCCTGAATAGGGAGGAGATTATTTGGATAATACCATATAGATTAAAATTATTTCATTTAATGTAAACAGGCTAAACAATTGTATTAAAAGAGGGTTTTTCATTATTTACATAAAGTTAATGTAGAAATAGCCTGTATCCAAGAATCACACATGGGTAAAGACCAACATCTTCTGAAAAATTAAAAATTAGGTCAATTATTTACAATATGCAACTGTAAGAAAACAGATGGGGTTCTGTTCTATGTAAATAAAACACTTGAACCGGAGAAAGTATATGAAGATCAAGATGATAGAATATTAATAGTGAATAGTGAAATTTCAATATAAACAGGAGTTATTAGTGGGAATTTATGTGCCAAATTGTTTTTTTAAATGTCAGGAGTGACTTGAGAAACTGCAAGTCATTTCTGGTGTGAGAGAATTGGCTGTCTGCAAGGACATTGCTCAGGGGACTCCCGGATGTTTGATGTTTTTACCATTCTTGTGGTAGGCTTCTCTTATGTCCCTGCATGGGGAGCTGGAGTTGACAGTGGGAGTTCATCTGTGCTCTCTCTGGATTTGAACTGGCAACCTTCAAGTCAGCAGTCCTGCCAGCATGAGGATGTAACCCATTGCGCCACTGGAGGCACCAAATGGTAAAGAAAAAAAATATTTTATAAGAAACTGACAGCTGTCTTGGCAGAATATGGGGAGAAATAAATTATTTGTCTGGGACATTTTAATGGACTCAAAATTGGACAGAAATAGTAAAAGAGAAAAGATATAAATGAAAGGATACTCCTAGGGTTGTTGTTAAGAGAATTACAACATTGGGATGTATGCAACACCTGGAGAGTACACAATTTGGTTAGAAGGAAATATATATATTACTCTCACAGATATGAAACATCATCTAGGATTGATTACAATCTTGTTACAATTTTGTTCCACTGAAAAGGTGGAAATATTACCAAGGGTGTTCTCCGTTCATAATCCAATTTTGCTAAAATTAAAGGGGGCACAGGGGGAAAGCAAATTGTTGAAAATAAATGACTATATTTTGATAGACCACAAAATAAAAAAGATTTGGGGGGATATAAAAGTATTTTAAAAAATCTACAGGATGACATAGACAAAAGTATTGTTTTGGATGCAGGGAAAGCTGTTATAAGAGGCCTACTGATTCAACAAAATTCTATTTGGTTCAAAAGGAAAAACAAAGCACAATTAGAAACCCTAACTAAAATTAGAAACAAAGAACAAATTAGATAATAACAAATTAGATAATAAAAAGAAAATGCAACACAAGTTGACCAATTCAAACCAACAATATGATTTGATAATTGTAAAAGAGCTGGAGAGGAAAATTATGTATAATAGATACAATCTTTTTGGAAATGCAAATAAACCAGGAAAACTGTCAGCATGGCACTTGAAGGAGCATAAGAAGCAGCATATAACTAAAAATAAAGAATAAAAGAGATGCATCATATCTAAAAGATATTTGTGGAGTATTATAGAAATTTATATAAAGATACTCAGACAAACTCCAAGAAGGAAGACAGATCAATATTTGGAGGAATTGAACCTCACAATAATTCAGAGGCAATGAAGACAGAATAAACAAATTACATTGGAGGAGTTAGGTAGAGCAATTGAAAAGGCTAAAATAAATAAAGCCCCTGATTCAGATGGATTTTCTGCTACATACTATAAAATATATAAAGAGGAACTGGCTCCAGTTCTTCTTTCAGTAATGAACCAAGCAGTTCAGAAAGGAGAAACCCCAGATTCGTGGGCAGAGACCACCCCCTAAACAGGATAGAGACATAGAGCAGGTAAAAACTTTAGGCCAATTTAGCTACTAAATTGTGATTACAATTTTTTTTTTTGCAGAAATTTTGGCAAGTAGAATAAAATAAATCCTAGCAAAAAAATTACATGAAGATCATTCAGGGTTTCTTCCCAGAAGATAGCTAAATCAGAATGTAAGAATGTGTTTAAACATACTAGAGGTGGCTGAACAAGACCCCCCCCCCCCACAACAGTAAAGTTGCATTATTATTTTAGATGCTGAGAAAGCTTTTGTTAATGTTATCTGGGAATCCATAGAAAAAGTATTGACCTGCTATGGGATGGGTCAATAAATTAAATGGGCAGTCAACACTATTTATTCAAAACAAAAGGCTAAATTAAGGATAAATGGTGAAATGTCAAATTACATAGAGATAGAAAAAGGTTGTCCACTGTGACCTCTACTGTTTGTATGGATGTTGGAATGATTACATATTACAGTGGCTCCCAAACTTATTTGGCCTACTGCCCCCTTTCCAGAAAAAATATTACTCAGCGCCCCCTGGAATTTTTTTTATTTTTATTTTTAATAGCAATTAAACAGAAAGATATATCTATTAATGCATATGGCAAATGCACCTGTGGCCATCACTGCCCCCCGGATTGCTGCACCACCCCCCAGGGGGTGGTAGCACCCACTTTGGGAATCACTGACAATTAGGATAAGGGGGTGAAAATAAAAGGACAAGAATTTAAAGTCAAGGCTTATGCCAATGACATGGCATGTATCATGGAAGACCCAAAAGGGCATATTCAGCGCTTAATGTAAACTATTGATAGATACTAGGGCTGTGCAAAATTATCATTAGTCCTTGTAAGTCAGATTAAATTCATTAGATTCGTACTTAGAACACAATATCCGACAAGTGGGCATGGCCCACAACAAAAACTTAAGAAATGAAACTTACCCAATACATTATCATTTTGATTTTGTAAATCTCAGAAGCCTCCCAAAGTCAGTTTCATTTTCAGTGCAAGCAAACAAAGCAAAACCAAGAAGTCTACCATTCCTCTTTAAATTAATGGCCTTTCACTATTAGGAGATGGAAGCAGAAAGGAGAAAGCAGAGTTCACAGGGAAAGAGACTGAGAAAGCACAGAATTCTGGGAAATGTAGTTTGGGAAGGCAAGGAGCCCTATGCCAGAGATTGAAAAGCCCCTGCCCTAAACTACATTTCCCAGAATTCTGCTCAGCATCAGAAAGCCCCAATCAGGATAGGGGAGATATTTGTCCCTCCATAGCAGTAGCCAATCAGGCTTTACTGGGCTGGGAAGAAATCTCTAAATGGAACTTCTGCTGGTTAATATAAGAGACATTCAATGAGATATCTGTTGTGTTTTCTTAAACGTTTTTGTCAAGACTTTAAAAAAATTCCTAAAATCAATAAATGTATGAATATTTATGAAAGTTGAGGGAATGATCCCCTGTTATCTTGTGTCATTGTATAGAAAATTCAAGGAGATAGTTCTAGTACAGTGGTTCTCAACCTGTGGGTCCCCAGGTATTTTGGCCTACAACTCCCAGAAATCCCAGCCAGTTTATCAGCTGTTAGGATTTCTGGGAATTGAAGGCCAAAACATCTGGGGACCCACAGGTTGAGAACCACTTCTCTAGAAGTTCTTTATAAAATTGTTGTTTATAAAAACTTTGATAATTAAAAAAATATCTGTGGATAAGTGAAACATTCTGAAACTTGATGGGTTAACAGTGGTCAATGTATTCTACCATTGTAGCAAGTTCCACCCCAATAGCTGTAAAAATGAGGGAGAAAGAAGCCCCTGAAATTTCCCCACTTGCACAATTACTATAAAAGAAAAAGTAACAAAATTAAATTTGTTAGCCTGGAATGCTGTAACAAAAGTAAAATATTTAGGATTATAGATTACTAATAAAAATAACAAGTTATACCAAAATAATTGTGAAAAGCATGGAAAGAGGTAAAAAAAGACCTGGATCAATGGCAGAGAATCTAACTAACTTGGATGGGGAGAACAGCTGTGATAAAAATGATGGTCTTACCAAAAATGTTGTTGTTGTTTCAAAATCTAAAAGTAATTACGGGAGTAATGGTCTTTGAACAATGGAGAGGGAATTTGGTCCAATTCATATGGGATGATAAAAAGCTAAGATTGCATATAGGAGCTTAATAGATGCTGAAGATAGAAGAGGTTTAGGGCCCCCAGATTTTAGGAACTACTATGAAGAGACAAGTGGGGAAGAAGCAAAAAGAACCCCACCTCTATAGCTGTGACTTCTGGAGGCAGTACTAAATCCAGAATTTAATGAGGAAAAGAGAGCCTATATAGTCCCTAAGCAAAGAAAAAGGGCAATGGAAAGTAAGAGAGAGATAAAAATTAGGGATAAACAACTGGATATGTTATTTCCAACAACATAACATACAGTAGAGTCTCACTAATCCAAGCTAAACGGGCTGGCAGGAGCTTGGATAAGCGAATATCTTGGATTATAAGGACTGATCAAGGAAAAGCCTATTAAACATCAAATTAGATTATGATTTTACAAATTAAGCACCAAAACTTCATGTTATACAACAAATTTGACAGAAAAAGTAGTTCAATACGCAGTAATGTTATGTTGTAATTACTGCATTTACGAATTTAGCACCAAAATATCACGAAATATTGGAAACATTGACTACAAAAATGGCTTGGATTATCCAGAGGCTTGGATAAGCGAGGCTTGGATTAGTGAGACTCTACTGTATTTATAAAAGTAGGATTGTGATGACAACTACTGTACAGTATATAATAAATGTTCATTTTTTTTGTTCAACAATAAATGTGAATTTTTCTTCATGGAAAAATAAGACATCCCCTAAAAATAAGACCTAGTGCATCTTTGGGAGCAAAAATTAATATAAGACACTGTCTTATTTTCGGGGAAACACGGTATGTTTTTCTTGTTATTGTTAAATTCAGTTTGATGGAGCCTTGAATGGATCAGACCTTCAGATTACAGAATCAACATCAGGAAACTATTTTTGATATACTAAATTGTTCAAGTGATTTCTCCTAAAAGTTACTGGGATCATGCTTTCTCCTGCTTGACACTTTACACAAGAATTGAAAACTTGCATCACTCAAAATTCCAGAGAATTGAGCCATGACACTGAGTGATGTCAAACTTCATTAATTTTACAGGAGAGACACCTTCTGTACTCAGTTTTTGGATGACCTGTTTAAATATAAGAAAAGTCTTTCAAGTTTGGATCAGTTAAATACTTCAGGAAGCATGCTGATGTGCTTCAGATATATTATTCTGAAGTTGATAGCAAACTAGGGGTAGTAAGCAACAGTAAAGTCTCAACACACGCACTCTCAAGAAACCCATTTAAATTAGGAATTTCCATTCATTTTCATAGAACTTGATTTCAGTCGTTCTGCTGAAGAACTTGATGCAAGGCATATTTCATCTGTTTTTTTATTGTGTAGAATGTTTTTCATCTTTGAAAGTATGTTTTTTCTTTTATTTTTATTTTTCACTTAGTCTGCACCTTTCAGATTATGCTATTTGCACTATAGAGCTTTCCATTTATAAATGCTAGTGGGCATTTTTTTCAGCAATGCTACAGTAAATACATTTGGAGACATTTTAGGAAACATTTGAAAGGCTGCAGATCGCTCAGTAATTTTTAAGAAAACAAACAGCCTAAGAGCATTGTAAAATACAATGTTTAGTCTTCTTTAAACTTGAAAGTGTGGAAGGTGGCATAGTACTCCACAATGCCTTCTTCCATTCTATAAGTGCAAGGCTTCAGAATAGAACAGCTCAGCATTAACTAAATTAAATGTGGAAGGCTTTTAAGATGAGCGCTATTTTGTGTTCTCAAACTCGGCAAGGCGGCTTTTTTGTGTGTTTTTCTCTTTTTCTTGTGGAAATTCTGAAAATGCTGCTATTTTAAAGGATTGGAAGTCTGTCACAATATGTGAAAAGGGGGAAATAAGATTCATGAGAAGCATGTCTTTCTCAAAAAAGCTCTGGCACTCATATGAACAGCAGGCAGACACTGACATTTAAAGAAAGCTCAGTGCTGGCTGACCCACTGCTAATCCAAACAAACAACTTTTGATACAGCCAACAACACAGTTAACTGGGCTTTTAAAACCTAAGGCAATTTTACTTACCATCTGAACTGCCACAAATAAAAATTTATTGATATCCAGTTATAAATGGTTTCATTGAATTGGATTTTATATTCATTATCAATATTTACTAAAAGTTTAAATCTGCATTATATAAAATTGCAAGTTTTTACAAAAAGCAAAACCTTTACATAGGTATGATTGGGCAACTGCAGCCCTCCAAACATTTTGAACTACAATTCCCATAAAGCCTAAATAGCACAGTCAGTGATGGGGACACTGGGAGGTGTCAGCTCACCACAGCCGCTCCTGAATGAACACACGAGACTCTCTGTGATATCACCAGAAACTTTTACTGTAGGAAACATGAACATCAAAAAAGCCAAGAATGGGAGGCTCCGGCCAACCATCCTTTATATACCCTCCCCCTCATTTGAAAAGTCTCTTCCCGCTCAGCAAAACCCCGCGCAAATTCCCCGCCAAGTCCAGCAGCCGTTTCTTCTCCGAGTCCTGAGCCGCAGGTGTCTTATCAATGTCAGTGACCCTGAAACTCAGAGCCACATCCAGGCTCTAGTAGCAGGGTTCTGACATGGCGTCCTCCTCCCCTTCGTCCTGGGAGGAAAAGATTAAACACAACTATTGTTCTCCGCTGTCCAGAGTTCCTTTATACTTTTTTAACAGGCTGCAATGGAATACCGGGTGTACCTTTCCTAGGTCCTTGGGTAGCCTCAGCTCATAGGTCACTTCGTTTATTCTTTTTGCTACCCTGAACGGCCCTATATAGCGTGGAGCCAATTTTTTAGATGGGAACCCCAATTTCAGGTTTTTTGTGCTCAGCCAAACCAGATCCCCTTCGCCCAATTTGTCCCCCTCTCGGCGCCTACGATCTGCGAAGAGCTTGTACTTCTTTTGTGTTTCCCGCAATGCCTCCACCACGGTCTGCCACCCTTGCTTAATTTTGGCCGGCCATTCCTTGTCGGTCTGGCCCTCTCCTTCCTTCCACTCGGGTAGCCTGGGGAAAGGTGCCACCTCCTGTCCGTATACTATTTCGAATGGGGCACGACCTGTGGCCGAATGTACGGCCCCGTTAAACGCCATCTCAGCAAACGGTAGAAGGTCCGCCCAATCATCCTGTCTATAATTGGTGTACATCCTCAAGAATTGGCACAGTGTTTGTTGGGTGCGTTCGACTCCCCCGTTGGTTGCGGGATGAAAAGCCGAGCTCAGGTTCCTTTCTGCTCCTAACAGCTGTAAGAATTTTCCCCAAAATTTTGCAGAAAATTGGACTCCCCGGTCGCTAATTATTTTGTCGGGACACCCATGTAGGCGATATACATGCTTCACATACAAATCAGCAAGTTTTTCAGCTGAGGGGAGTTTTGGCAGGGCCACAAAGTGTGCCTGTTTTGAGAATAGGTCCAATATTGTCCAAATGTATCTGTGGCCTCTGCTGGGGGGTAGTTCGCCTACAAAATCCATGGCCACGCATTCCCATGGCCTCATGGGCTCCACCACCTTCTGCAATAGCCCCTGGGGCTTCCCCGGTGGTGTTTTTCCCTCTGCACATAATTCACACTGCGTGACGTACCCCCTGGCGTCTTTCCTCATTCCGGGCCACCAGCATTGTTTGGCCAACAGTTTAATAGTCCTGGTGGGGCCTAGATGACCCGCACCCTTGTTATCGTGGCACTTCCTTAACATTTCTCGTCTTAAACATTCAGGAATATACAATTTCTTATTTACAAACACCAAATCCCCACACAATTCTCCCTTTTCTTTGTTAGTTTGTAACCATTTGTCCATTCCATACGCTCGCTTCAACTCTTCCTCCCATATTTCTCCTCCCCCCGTGGAAATGGCAGTACGTTTGTTTTCTTTGGCCGCTTGTGCTCGAGTTAGTACTGCCAGGCCCCACTGCTTATCTAGGAACAGGCTCCCTTCAGATTCCTGAATTCCTCCCCCGTGCTGAGGCATCCGAGAGAGAGCGTCAGCGAGTATGTTATGTTTCCCCTGGAAGAATCTGAGTCTGAAATCAAAACGGCTGAAATATTGGGCCCATCTAATTTGCTTCGCTGATAGTTTACGAGGGGATCTTAGATACTGTAAATTTCTATGATCAGTCCACACCTCAAACGGTGTTCCACTTCCTTCCAGAAAGTGTCTCCAGCACTCTAGTGCTTTTAGAATCGCTAAGGCTTCTCTCTCCCAAATCGGCCAGTTTTTTTCTGTATCGCTAAACTTTTTTGACAGATAGCCACATGGCTTCAGGTTCCCCCCCTCGTCTTTCTGCAGCAGAACTGCCCCATATGCCCGGTCTGACGCATCGCAATGTAGTACAAAGGCCTTAGACATATCAGGGTGCTGTAGGACAGGTTCCTCAGTAAAACGCTTTTTAAGGGCTTCGAAAGCTTCCTGGCATTCTATTGTCCATGTCAGTTTGGCCCCTGGGGCCTTCACTTTGGCTGTTTCTCCCCTGCCTTTAGTTTTTAACAAATCCGTTAATGGCAAAGTGAGGCGCGCAAAGTCCTTGATAAATGTTCTATAGAAGTTTGCGAACCCTAGGAAGGATTGCAGCTGCTTCCGTGTTTTGGGGGCTTCCCACCCCCTCACGTCTTCCACCTTCGCAGGGTCCATCGCCACTCCCTGGGAGGAAATCCTATACCCCAGAAAGTCTATCTGGTCTTTATTGAACTCGCACTTGGCAAGCTTCGCATACAGTTTCGCTTCCCTCAACTTTTGTAGGACTTCCCTGACTAGTTCTACGTGTTGCTCCTTAGTTCGAGACATTATCAATATGTCATCTAAAAAAATAAAGACTCCCTTGTACAACAATGGATGCAATACTTCGTTGATTAATTGCATGAACGCGGCCCCTCCCCCGCACAAACCGAAGGGGAGCACACGATAATTGAATAATCCGAATGCGCAGGAGAAGGCCGTCTTCCACCTGTCCTCTGGTTTGATCTGCAATTTATGGTAGGCCTCAATTAAGTCCAATTTAGTGAATATCTGTCCTTCCGATAACTGGGCGATCAAGTCCTTCACTAAGGGTAGGGGGTATTTATTTACAGTACTGATTGCATTTAGGCCCCTGTAGTCAATGCAGAGCCTCAGCGTTTGGTCCTTTTTCCGCCTGAACAACACAGGCGCCCCTAGAGGGGAATTTGAAGGCTCTATGAAACCCCTCGCTAGGTTTTTATCAATGTATTTTCTCAGTTCCTCCTTTTCCCTAGCTGACATCGGGTATATTTTTGCCTTGGGAAGCTCTGCTCCTGGGACTAGCTCTATTTTCACTTCAACTCTCCGCTTCGGTGGGAAATTGTCTGCTTCCTTCTCATCAAACACGTCCACAAAATCCCGATACTCTGGGGGTAATTTATCTGCCAGTTCTGCTATTCTGATAGAGTCTTCCTCCCCCCTTTTCCCTGGCTCCCTCTCAACTTCCTGGCTCCCTTCTTCCAAATTCATCCTGAAGATCATGCTCTTATCCTCCCAGTTGATTTGCGGGTTGGCCTGCCCCAGCCACGGCATGCCTAGTATAACATTATAGCTGGCTATTTGTGATATCACAAATGACACCTTTCCTTCCCAACTCCCTATCTTACACTTTACATCTTCGGCACTGTACTTAGCTAACGATCCCGATGCTGTGGATCCGTCCAACTGCGAAAAGGCTATTGGGGATTCTAGGTTCGTTCTTTCGCATCCCAATCCCTCGGCTAACTCAGGGGAGATGATGTTCCTGGAACATCCACAATCCACAAATGCTTTGCAGGTTGCTTGTTTGCTGCCATTTTCAAGCTGAATGGGGACCACTATCATAGCTTTGTCCTGACTTACCAACCCCCCCGAGTGGTGCCTCATCGGTGGTTCTTCCTCGGCGCGTTTTCCTGCCACGGCTCTTGGTTTGGGCTGGCCTCCGCCTTCCCCTTTTCTCTGCCAGCACTCGGCAGCCCTGTGGCCCAACCGGCCGCACACGAAGCAGCCACTCCTGCTGGCGCTCACGTTCCCTGTCGGCTCCGTTCTCCTCCCGGCTGGGGTTGATCCCTCCTTCCGGCTCCCCTCTTTCATCTGCGGCCGCTGCTGTAGCCCTCCTCGGTGCCTCCTCGCCTGGGCCAGCGATGTCTCGACGCGCCCCGCCAGCTGAATCCATCCGCGCAGTGTGTCAGGCTCATCACGATGCACCGCCCAGGAGAGGATCTCCCGCCTGAGACCCTCTTTGAAGAGTTCTATCTTTGTTACTGCAGACCATTCCGGCACCTTTTCGGCGAGGCATTGGAACTCCTCCGCATACTCAGATACCGACCTCTGCCCCTGGGAGACGGTCTTCAACTTCTCCCTCGCCCGGATCTGCTCCAGTGGATCTCGGAAACGGGTCTCCAGGGCCCCCATAAAGCGTCGGAGTGACCCCAGACATGGGTCGCGCCGCGCGTGCAGCTGAACGTACCAGCTGGCCGCTCCCCTCTTCAACACTGCACCAATGGCCCGTATCCGGCTGGATTCCGTTCTAAAAGTGTGAGCATTGTCCTCCATATAGCCCCTCACCGTGGTCAGGAAAAAATCCAGTTCAGAGGACTCTCCCCCAAACTCGATCCTTAGTTCCTCTCGTCTCGGTAGGGGTCCCTGTGGTGGCAATCCCCAATTCTCCGCCCGTCGCAAGCCCCCTTGCGGACCAGTGGGCCCCGCTGCTGCTTCTCTTGGCCCTGTGCCACGCCCGGCATTCGCCAGGGGCACCAGGGTCTCAGCTGGGAGCGTAGCTGGGATTCTCGGAGGTTTTTCCCCTTCGTCGTCACTCTCCTCCACCCGCGTCAGGCTTGTTTGGGTCTTGGGCCGGGCGCCGGGCTCCTTTCGCATTTCCCTTCCCTTCGGTGCTGGGAGGTCTGCAAAGCCCTGGCTGCTTCCCACGCTCACGTCCCACATTGAGCCAGCCCGAAGTTCCCTTCCTCTCTCTGGCTCCGCCAAAAACGCCAGGCGCTCCATCGCCCTCGACATCACTGCCAGGGTGGTCTCCATCGCCGACATCCTCTCCTCCAGAAACACCATCCTTTGTGGGCCTGGGGAAGGTGAACCTTCCTCTCCTCCGGTGCTGTCTCCCCGCACCACTCCACGCCTCTGGGTTACCCCATTTGGCTGGGCATAAGCGGTGGATGACGCCAGGGCCGCCAGCTGGTGGAACTCAGCGTCCGGCTCGGGAGTGGCCCTTTCCGACCTTCCTCCTCCTGCGCCCAAGAGCTCTTCATCCTCCACTTGCATGTTACACCTCACCGCTACAGCGGGATGGTGTCTGTATTCTTGGCTTAGTGTCAGCTCACCACAGCCGCTCCTGAATGAACACACGAGACTCTCTGTGATATCACCAGAAACTTTTACTGTAGGAAACATGAACATCAAAAAAGCCAAGAATGGGAGGCTCCGGCCAACCATCCTTTATATACCCTCCCCCTCATTTGAAAAGTCTCTTCCCGCTCAGCAAAACCCCGCGCAAATTCCCCGCCAAGTCCAGCAGCCGTTTCTTCTCCGAGTCCTGAGCCGCAGGTGTCTTATCAATGTCAGTGACCCTGAAACTCAGAGCCACATCCAGGCTCTAGTAGCAGGGTCTAAAAACATTTCCAGGTTCCCCATTACTGATTCTTTACTAGCTTGGGGACCCGGCGTTGCCCGGGTTATTTGAAAAAGGCATTATTTGTCTTTGATTGTTAGGTTTTCTCAGTTTGGAGTGGGTGAACTACAATTCCCAGAATCGTGGACCAATCCTCCCCAAACACTACTAGTATTCAAAGTTGGCCATTTTGGGTCTGTGTACCAAGTGTGGTCCAGATCTGTCGTTGACTGGTCATCGCCTGGCTGCAGTGCTCTCTGGATGGGGATGAACTGCTACAACTCCCAGATTCCAGGGGCAATTGTTCCAAAACATCTGTCAGTATCCACAGCAGGCTATGTTGAGTCTGTGTGCCAAGTTTGATCCACATCCGTCGTTGGCTGGGTTCAGTGCTCTTTGGATGTAGGTGAACTACAACTCCCAAAATCAAGGCCCATTCCCACAACCCCCTGCAGTATATTCAGTTGGTCATGAGGCTTCTCTGTGCAAAGTTTGGTCCCAGTCCATTGTCGGTGGGGGTCACTGTTTCTCTGGATGCAGGTGAACTATAACTCCCTTTCCCCCAAACTTGTCCAATATGCTGTTTTGGTTATGGGGGCTCTTTGTGCCATGTTTGGTCATGGTCCATCATCGGAGGGGTTCGGAGTGCTCATTCATTGCAGGTGAATGATAAATCCAAGGACATACGACTCCCAAATGTCCAGGCCAATTCCACTTAAAACCCACCAGTATTCAAATTTGGGCATATCAGGTATGCATGGCAAGTTTGGCCCAGAGCCATCATTGTTTGGGTTCATAGCATTCTGGGTGTAGGTGAACTACAACTCCTCTACATTCCCCAGTAGGTGTCACAGTGCTCTGACTTGATGTAGGGTGAACTACAACTTCCACCATGAGGAGTCAATCCCCCAAACTCCTCCAGAAAGTGTAGTTGTGCTGTGTTTGTTATGCAGACAGATTGGAAAGGGAAGGGAAGTAGGTGGAGTCATGCAAATTCTACACCAATGGCAAACCCTGGGGTGCCTGCCTGTGGTGAAGGACAATGCAAAATCTCGGATGAAAAGGTCCACAAATGAAAGCATTCCTTGGGTGGTGGGCCGTAGTGTTTGGGAAGGACATTGGCAGGGTTTGGGCTACATGTTCATAGAGCTCGACATAACCATAGTGTCAGTGGAAAAGAGTGACTTGCTGGCTCCTTAGCACTGGGAACTGTAGCCTGTTTGTGGAGGCCGGAGGCTGTCTGTGTGAACAGACACCCGTGCCACATATACACATATGGGTTTTCACTTTTATTATTGATATAGATAGATATAGATTATACTTTTCTCTATCAGCACCATAATTATCAATAATCCTATGACATTATAGAGAACATTTAAATATGTGTGCGCAGATGTTACTTCAATTGGGATGGTTTAATCTAATTACGAAGACTCAATCCCGACGCTGCCACCAATTGCGCTGGTGCTAAAGCCAATTGGGAAGACTCAAGCCAATTGTAATGGTGTCAAAGCAGATTGTAAATGCTGTTTCCACTGCTGAGGGGATTTTTTGAATCTTTTAATCCCTCTAGATTATATATATATCACCTTTATATGAGGGGAAAGATTACAGGGGGTGATCTTTATTTCAAGATCCCAGCCTCTGTTTCTGTAGTTAGGGATTTCTGTGTTGTTGTTCCCTTTCTGAGGTAACTGTGACTATTACTCTTCCCCAATTAGGTGATTTATTAAGGTAACTGCCACCAATGTGAGGCTTTTGAAATATCACCGATGAAATTTGGCTCCACAGACGCAGATGAGATGAAATGAGTCAGTTGTTAACAAAGAACAAGTTTATTGCGTACAAAGCTTATGGTTGCAGGTTGATTGATTTACTTATGGAACTTTAGATAAACAAGTGGTTTAATAATTCTTATAACTACCGCACCAGTAGTCTATGGTGTAATTCCACTCTCACTCTCCTACTGATGATATAAATTGTAGTGAACTCTAACCTCAGCTGATCTCCTTAGTGAACAATGTCCCAACTACAATAAAAGCCTTTAATTTGATCTACTATTGATCAAATTCCTGATCACTAGTCCTTCCCAACTAGAGATCTTGACTAGGCTCCCTTTAGTCTGCCTTGACTAAAGATTTTTGGCCAGGCCTGTCTCCTCAGCCCTTCTTGACTTAAAAACCTCCAGCCACGCACTCCTGGCTTCTTTTAAAACTCCCACTTTTTTCTCTCTTGGCCCCGCCCACTTCTCCCTCTGGTGAGCTAGCCAGCTCCGTCTCCTTGGTAACAGCACTACTGTGGATTGAAACAAGATGGCTTCTGTTTCAGCTACTGTGTCAACTAAACACAAATACATACTCCAACAGTTAAAATCAAACATAACAACCATGACTTCTCCACAATGTGTAACCTTTACAGCTGTGAATTTATAATTACAAATATATAATCTAGAGTTGTGCATTTGTAAGTGTTAATCATTCTTTTTTAATCTTAAATTTATTAACACATCTTTTTAGTACTGAAGATAAGTCACTCATTTTATAGAGCAAGAATATGCCAACATGTCTATATTCAAGTACAGAATTAAACGCATGATACGAACATTTAAAAACATGGCAACACGTAAATAGAACAGTACCTTTTAACAAAAAGGGATTAACAATTTTAACATGCATTAAATAACACAAAGTAATATATTCTAGGAATAAAACAAATATTTATCATGAAACTAAAATATGCAAAGTGATAATCATTCTTGATCCCTAACTAGACCCCAGTTTAGAACTAGGTAGGAATGCAGGCCCCTCAAACACCACTTACAAGTATGCAGCCATTGGGATTGAGGAAGGTCAATTTCTTTCTTTATTCAGAAGTATCTCCCTAGCTAACTCTCTTTCACAAGCAATCTTCAGTGCAAGGGGGGGGGGGGGTTCTGACCTGCATCCCTTTTCTGCTTGTTGCACCAAAGATCACTCATGAATCAGTCTGGGTTTAAATATTAGGCACCTGCTTCTCGATTGATAGAGGAATTGGTTTCCATTAATCCCAGCAACTGCTTACTGTTAACTGGGGGTGTTGGGAGAAGGTTTGTCTGGAATCCTCTAGTAACTATGTTGCTGCAATGATCACACATGATTCCACAATATATTTGAAAGATTCCTTTTGGGTAACATTTCTCTGTAACTTTTCTGCTCCAAAGGAAATTATACATAACATATATGTTAAAGAAATATAAAATAAAGCACATATTATTAAGGACCATTTTATGACAGTTCTAGAATGTTGTACAAGGCGTGCATTTAGCACAGAATGTCAAGAAACAATACTGGTCATCTTTTAAAAAATGGAGTTAGGGAGAGCAGAGTGTGTAACTTGCTAAACAGTTTAATTTTGTCTTTGCAGCAGGGAAACTGTAAATCTTACCGGGTATCAGATTATCCATCACTTGCTATACCTATAAGGTACAACAGAGAGCAGTACTATACCAACTCTGCTTTGCTCAGTGAAATAGACTTCTTTTGAAAATGCAGTGGACATAGTTTGCTGTTGGGGAGTTAGTGAATAGAAACATTAAGCCTTACTTCACACTTTTGCCTTTGCATTATTGGCTTTCTGATTTGCTGAGATTTATTTTCTGGAGGCAAGTTACGTGGCTAGGGTGCTTCTATTTCATATTAAACATTTAAAATGTTCAACATCCTTCTGGAGTGAATATATCTCTGTATCACATTACTTGGAACATTTTCTTTTTGCTGGTAGTGCTGGTTCAAATTTCTATGTAAAAGAGTTTGGGTATTTATCCAATAAATTGGTTTTCCTTTAAAGCCAGACAAAAGAGAGGAATAGTGCACTCTATATTTGATGGGCCTCAGTTCACATTATGTCCAGAGTATCTTTCAAAAGAATTTGAGTATTATTATTATTATTATTATTATTATTATTATTATTATTATTATTGGTTTTAGAATCATGGAATCATACAGTGGGAAGGGAGCATGCAGTCCAACCCCCTGCCAGCAGCAGTCTTATAAAAGATTGCATTAAATTCATTTCAGTAGCCAAATAGTACCTCAACCTTGGATTGAAAGATGATTGAGGCATCAACATATTTTTAAATGAGGCTGTGAAAAGTCTAATGCAGAGGTTCTCAACCTGGGGTCTTCAGATGGTTTTGGCCTACAATTCCCAGAAATCCCAGCCACTTTACCAGCTGTAAGGATTTCTAGGAGTTGAAGGCCAAAGGCATCTGGGGACCCCAGGTTGAGAAACACTGGTCTAATGTTTCCTTCTGAAAGGATACGAGCAACCAATTGCCTGAAAAAATATCTGTAAATGTTGGTTGGATATTTTTTTTTGCATTAATTCAATGGGATGACCTCTAGAATATGGACTTATTTACCTTGGGGAGATGAACTGCAGGTTTATTTCTAAAAGTACTACTGCACACTAAAGGCTTTAAGGTCTATTTTCAGAATTAGTGGTGTGTTACAGACTGTTGAAATGCTTCTTATTTGGGGCTCATAAAGGGTACTCCAGACCTGGCCTTCTTGGAAGTTGTAGCATTGTAGTACTGCTGGTTTGGTCAGGAACTGCATGCTTCCAGACAACACCTTTGTCATGCAATTACTTGCCTCAAGAAGTAATGTCTTTCACTTCTTCATTATCTCCCCCTCTTTGCCTCCTTCCTTCCTTCCTTCCTTCCTTCCTTCCTTCCTTCCTTCCTTCCTTCCTTCCTTCCATCCATCCATCCATGCTGTATAGTACTAGAATTTGGGAAATGCCTGAAAGCTCAGATGAAAATGTTCTCCTATAGTTTATAGATCTACATACCACTTAACATTAATATTATTGATAGATAATAAACAGTTAATTCGTATCAAATTTACCTAATGGCATAATGGTTGTATGTAATATATAACTTTTGCATTTTTTTAGTAGTGCTTTATCACTAAAGTAATTTGAGGAGAAGGAATGCCAAAATGTTGTATTTGAAATACCTGCAAGACTTTTTAAAAACCATAATAAAAAGAGAATAAAATTATGAATGAGACTGGTTCACAATCCACAGTATTTCCATTGTTTCAGATGTTGGTTGTATGGGTAATTTGTAGCCAGCCATGCTTTATCACATATGCTGAGACAATTCCCTCTTTATACCATGGTGTTATTGGCCCTGAAATAGGATTGCAAAATGCAGAAATGGTTTGGCTGAACTTTCCTGAACTTATAAAACAAAAGGCTGTGATAAGGGCAACCTACAACAAATAGGCAGTACTGTCACAAAGGGCTTGTGACTGCCTAGCAAAAGGCTACATAGAATATCATACTCAGATTAGAAGTTGATGCTATTAAGAGCCCAAAATAAGAGATGTCAAAAAGTTAATAGCCACTATATTTTGCTCACTGAGATAACTTTATTTTTATTACTTCCATTCACAAAGAGGGGGGGTGGATGGGGCGGGGAAAGCTTGTTCTGATCCCATGTCATGGTTGACAGATGCTAGTTGTACAAATCTTGGCAGATTTAACTGTTTTCATTTCAGGAAAACTGAAACTATATCATACATTGGGTAGAAGAGCATGAAGACACTTAATATGATTCCATTAAGGTGAACTGAAAGCAAGCTTACAAGTGAACTAAGAAGTCTGGTTACTGTAATATGTTGGAAAGGAACCATCAGTTTTGACATTTCCTAAGTTAAGTATCTTATCGAAATGGCAGTCAAAATACTTCTGCTTAAGTAAAAGATGACTAATGCTTCTGCTTTCCAGATGAGTCCTATTTTTGAATAGTAAATATTGGATATAATCTGTAATACACATATGGTCCTACAATCAGGTTATGTCCAAAATATTAAAATTAAATCTTGATCCCAGGAGCGAATAAACTGCAAACTCAGTCAATGCATCCAACACAATTCCCTCTCCAAACAAAGTGAAATTGTAAGGTGTGTCTTCTTCCCTTCACATATGTAAGAATAAGAACATGAACCAGATGCATTTTGTGTGTTTTGATCAAATGAGTAGTTTTCTGTGCTTGCTGTGTGACTCTGGTTTAAAATATATGAATTTCAAAAGCATTTTGTGATATGAAATGGTGACCTTGTTGAATAGGTGCAAATTATTTAAGAAAATTGTATTGAGCATGCTTAAAATAAATTTTCGGTACACTTTGATCTATTAAATAGTAAATTAGGAGGAAAAACAATGCCGCTTCTTACAAGAAATTATAAATGTATTGCAATTTTATATAATCTGTGTTAACATTAGCTTTTCTTTCAATGATTGACTAACAATGTAATCATATACATGTTTAATGAGAACCCCCCTTTGCTTTCTATGGGGATTATTCTCAGGCACATGGATATAAGATTATAACCTAAACCATCTAAAATCATGGACAAAATCTTGCCCTGCCTTACAAAGTTATGGAGATGATTACAACTAATTATATTATCATTCCCCAAAAAAGTCTTTTATCTTGGCAGAATCCCAACTGATGTCAGAAAAGATCTTTTCTTCTCTGGAATTAATGGATGAAATGTGTAGATTTCTGTCACTGTTTCACACCACACACATTTAAAGGATAACAGAGGAGATGAGGAGAGAGAAGGGATCACTCAGTGGCTCATTGAAAATATTTGTTTCTATAAAATAGGAGCAGCAGACTGAAGATACTAATAATAATAATAATAATAATAATAATAATAATAATAATACTTTATTTATACCCCGCCACCATCTCCCCGTGGGGACTCGGGGCGGCTCACAATGTTACGCAAGTAACAGCGCAAATACATTAACAATATACACAGTTTAAAACACAAGAAGATGATAAAACAGAAGTTAAAACAAAGGCTTATACAACAGTAATAATATCAAACAACCACCAATGCCATTCAGTCAACTTCAAAGGTGTGTGTGTGGGGGGGGGACTTATTAGGCAGTGTCTTCAATGTATTTATTTATTTACAGTATATTCTGCCCTTCTCACCCCAAAGGGGATTCAAGGTGGATCACAATGCACATATATATGGCAAACAGTCAATGCCATTATTAGACATACAACATAGACAGACAGACAGTAGAGGTAATTTAACATTTTCCAACTTCTGGCTTTATGAGGTTATGCTCGATTCCAGCCACAGGGGGAGCTGCGGCTTCATCCACTGTGATACTGAGTCTTTATAGTACTTCCTCCTTGCTCTTTCGTTCACCGGCAGTTTTATGGTGTCATAAATTAAATTAAATTAACCTCCTCACATTAGGTAAAGGTAAAGGTTTTCCCCTGATGTTAAGTCCAGTCGTGACCAACTCTGGGGGTTGGTGCTCATCTCCATTTCTAAGCCGAAGAGCCGGCGTTGTCCGTAGACATCTCCAAGGTCATGACTGAATGGAGCGCCATTACCTTCCCGCCGGAGCAGTACCTATTTATCTACTCACATTTGCATGTTTTCAAACTGCTAGGTTGGCAGGAGCTGAGGCTTAGAGCGGGCGCTCATTCCGCTCCCGGGATTTGAACTTGGGACCTTTCAGTCTGCAAGTTCAGCAGCTCAGTGCTTTAACACATAGCGCCACCACCAGGGGGCCCCTCACATTAAGTGGTACCTAAATTCTCTACTCACAGTTGCAGCTGTTTTCGAACAGCTTAGGCAGACAGTAAGCTAGGCTATTAAAGAATCAGGAGCTCAATCCGATGTGGGCTTCGAACTGATGAAGTTTCGGTCAGCAGTGATCTATTGCTGCTGGCTGTTATAATTTTATAATAAATAATAACAATAACAACAACAACAACAACAACAACTGGAAAACAACTGTTTTTTGGAAATGAAAGCTATGGACTTGTCAACATCAGAAGAGGAATTTTCCAGGGAGATTCATTGTCCCCTCTGCTTTTCATTATTGCCATGATCCCTCTGTCAACAATCTTACAAAAAATAAACCCCGTCTATCAAACATCTAAGAAATCTCACAAAATTTTGCATCTGATGTACATGGATGACCTGAAGCTGTATGGGAAAATGGAAACTGAAATCCAGTCTCTGACTAACACTGTCCGAATTTTTAGCACTGATATCAGCATGGAGTTTGGTTTGGACAAATGTTCAACAGTGGCATTGAAGAAGGGAAAAAATCATTGAAAGTGAGGGCATAAATATGCCTAATGGCCAAACGATAAAGTGTCACCAGCCAGAGGTCTATAAATATCTGGGCATATTACAACTGGACAACATCAAGCATGAACATGCGAAAACTGTGGTCAGCAAAGAATACACACAAAGGGTCAGAAAAATTCTCAAAAGCAAGCACAATGGAGGCAACACCATCAAGGCCATAAACACCTGGGCCATATCTGTCATAGGATATACTACTGGCATTATAAACTGGACACAGGCAGAACTGAACAATTTGGACAGAAAAACAAGAAAACTCATGACCATTCATCACTCACTGCACCCTCGCAGTGATGTTGACCGGCTATATCTGCCTAGAAGATCAGGTGGCAGAGGACTCTTGCAAGTAAAACAAGCAGTCAAAGAAGAAGAACATGCCCTGGCAGAATATGTAAAGCAAAGTGAAGAACCTGCTTTGATTGAAGTCAAAAATCAGAAACTCCTCAAAGCACAGCAGACAAAAAAAAGTACAAGAAAACCACACTACAAACTAGAGCTGACAGCTGGCAAAACAAAACATTGCATGGAAAGTTCCTTGACAAAATTGAAGGAAAAGCTGATAAGAAGACCTGGCTATGGCTCACGAATGGGACCCTGAAGAAGGAGATAGAAGGCCTGATCCTTGCAGCCCAGGAGCAAGCCATCAGAACAAATGCAATTAAGGCCAAGATTGAAAAATCAGCTGATGACCCAAAATGCAGACTGTACAAGGAAGCTGATGAAACAATTGATCATATCCTCTGGAACACAACACACCAGACATCACAGTTGTGGAAAAGAAAAAGGTTTCGATCATTGATGTTGCCATCCCAGGTGACAGTCAATTGATGAAAAACAACAAAAACTCAGCCCCTATCAGGACCGCAAGATTGAACTTCAAAGACTCTGGCAGAAACCAGTGCAGGTGGTCCCAGTGGTGATTGGCACATTGGGTGCCATGCCAAAAGATCTCAGCCGGCATTTGGAAACAATAGACATTGACAAGATTACAATCTGCCAACTGCAAAAGGCCACCCTACTGGGATCTACGCGCATCATCCGAAAATACATCACACAGTCCTAGACACTTGGGAAGTGTTCGACTTGTGATGTTGTGATACGAAAACCAGCATATCTATCTTGTTTGCTGTGTCATACAATATAATAATAATAATAACAATAATAATAATAATAATAATAATAATAATAATAATAATAATAATAATAATAATAATACAGTAGAGTCTCACTTATCCAAGCTAAACGGGCCGGCAGAAGTGAATATCTGGGATAATAAGGAGAGATTAAGGAAAAGCCTATTAAACATCAAATTAGGTTATGATTTTACAAATTAAGCACCAAAACATCATGATATACAACAAATTTGACAGAAAAAGTAGTTCAATACGTAGTAATGTTATGTTGTATTTACTGTATTTACAAATTTAGCACCAAAATATCATGATATATTGAAAACATTGACTGCAAAAATGGCTTGGATAATCCAGAAATTTGGATAAGCGAGACTTGGATAAGTGAGACTCTACTGTAATTTTATTTTTTACCCACCTCTCCTCATAGCCTGAGGCAGGTCACAGCAGAGTCAAAAACAGACAAATACTATACAAATTCTACAAACCCACATATTAAAATGCAGTTCCATAAAAGATACATATCAAATATGCATATAAAATATACATTAATCACATGGGACAGAGACCAAAACACAGGATATGAGTTTAAAATTCATGCTTTGAACTGGCTGGGTAAGCCTGCTGGAAGAGATAGGTTTTTACATGGTTTATCAATCCTGATAGCTGATCTAGCTATTGGAGTTGTTCCGGCAAGTTGTTCCACAGTCTTGGGGCAGCAGATTAAAAGGTTCTCTGGGTGATGGTGGCTAGTTGGGTTCTGGCTGGTTGGAGTAGCTGCCTCTCAGAGAACCTAAATGTTCGGGGTGGGTTGTACAGGAGAAGACGATCCTGTAGGTAACCTGAACCCAAACCATGTAGGACTTTGTACTTTGTTCAGAAACTAATTGGCAGTCAGTCGAGTCATTTGAAAATAGGTGCAATATGCTCACTCCTAGATATACCAATTTATTCATTGAAAGATCCTACCACTATGATATCTAAATTACCCAATAGAGCAATAAACAGGTAAATTTTAGATACAAAGCCAGTTACATATTCATCAGAAGACTGGGTGTAGGAGAATCACCATGCATCTATGCAAGTGTAGTTTGTACCCCCCCCCCCAGTCCAATTTTGGACCTTGGCCATTTTTCACATGGAAATTAATGTGCCTTTTTCATATGTTTCTTTTGATTTTTCTAATCTATGCATTTTGCCTCATGTATGCAGTTTCCCAATGACAAAAGTGTGTTTACATATATTTGTGATTGTATATATTTTAACCATTAACATTTTATAATGTGTACATTGTCTATAATATGTACAGTTACAGGTAATTAATCTATTCTAGACACATCTCATTACATGTGCTAATGTGAGATGGAGAATGCGGTTGTGCAGGCTAAACCCATGTTCTAAGCTTGCATTTCTTGCCTAGATGCTTGAAGCAGTATGGTCAATATTAAGGGATTATGAGAATTTCAGTCCCCAAACTTTTAGAAACCTGAAAATTCCACATAGTGTAATTAAATGTTGAGTAACTATATTGTACAGGAGGAGTCAGGAGATAGAATTAGGATTAGTTGGTCTAACTTACTGTTTCTAAATTTGTTTTTTTTTTGTTTTTCTTCCACTGTCCATGACACCCTGGAGATGCACTAATCATTCCTAAAAGAAATGCTGTAACACACAATGAGTTATGAACTTATCATGAAAGTGGGTTCTTTGTCCAAGGATCATTTAATCTTTTGAGCCATAAAATAGTTCTGCTAAATAGTGATCTATACATAGAAAGTAAGTTTCTGGGAACAACTCCCCTGGGTTTGAGCCAGATGTAAACAAAAAGATGCTGTACATTTTAAAAAGAGCCGTATGTGGTCTTTGAAGGTTGTGATACAATTTTTTCAGGCTACATTGCTAGTTGGCTGCATGTAATTAGTAGAGTCCCAACCCAAAAATACCTATACATGTTTCCAGTAAGTAGATCACTGCCTTAATAGTTTGAATTAATTGCATAAAATATACCATTTTGAACATGTTTTCTTTTGTCGGAATGGGAGGTCAACAAGTTGCAACAGTCATTTATTTACCAGACTTGGGCTTCCAATGAATGTGAGATTAACATTACTGAGGTTAGCTTGCTTAAATAAAGAATGAATAAGATACATTTTATTTATAAAATTTGTTTTGTTATTTGAACTTAGTGAATAGGAACCCATTGCAACCTTCTTTGTACTGAAAGACTAACTCATCTACATGGTCCATTTCTCATGTTCTAAAAGGACACATAGTTTGCCATTAATTTTTATCAGAAATGTGTTAATAAAAGGATGAGAGGAGGGAAACACTGTTGGAGGGAAACACTATCTTGGTGGATATGGATAAATCATAAATATTATTCTGCATTAGTAAAAATGAGCACAAATTAAACATTTTAGTAAGAAATAATGTAAAATCATGTGTCCAGAATTTAACATGTGGGATGTATTACTCACTAAGCATTCTTTCATCAGCCACCATCAGCATTTGAACATTTCTAATGTCTCCCCAGTGACTTTAAATTCAGTTAAAGCACTTCCATATTTTACTTGTGCAGATAGATAGCTCCCATTTCTATCTGATTAAAAATAATACCATAAAATGGCATTCCTGAAACAATCACCAGCTGTTTAATTTTATAACAAGGATCATTCACTTATTCTAGATTGCCATTCTATGCTTCTGTCATCTCTAAACATTTATTCAATGGTTTATATTACCTGGGATTCATGAACAGAACTCTATTCAGTGTGTTTCTTAGTTGAGGAATATGAGAGAGAATCTAGAATCATAGTATCATAGAATAGTAGAGTTGGAAGAGACCTCATGGGCCATCCAGTCCACCCCCCCCCCCCCTGCCAAGAAGCAGGAAATCGCATTCAAAGCACCCCCGACAGGTGGCCATCCAGCCTCTGCTTAAAAGCCTCCAAAGAAGGAGCCTCCACCACAGTCCGGGGGAGAGAGTTCCACTGCCGAACAGCCCTCACAGTGAGGAAGTTCTTCCTGATGTTCAGGTGGAATCTCCTTTCCTGTAATTTGAAGCCATTGTTCCGCGTCCTAGTCTGCAGGGCAGCAGAAAACAAGCTTGCTCCCTCCTCCCTATACCCTTCATGTATTTGTACATGGCTATCATGTCTCCTCTCAGCCTTCTCTTCTGCAGGCTAAACATGCCCAGTTCTTTAAACCGCTCCTTATAGGGCTTGTTCTCCAGACCCTTGATCATTTTAGTTGCCCTCCTCGGGACACATTCCAGCTTGTCAACATCTCCCTTCACTTGCAGTGCCCAGAATTGGACACAGTATTCCAGGTGTGGCCTGACCAAGGCAGAATAGAGGGGTAGCATGACTTCCCTGGATCTAGATGCTATACCCCTATTTATGCAGACCAGAATCCCATTGGCTTTTTTAACAGCCGCATCACATTGTAGGCTCATGTTTAACTTGTTGTCCACGAGGACTCCAAGATCTTTTTCACACGTACTGCTGTCTAGCCAGGTGTCCCCCATTCTGTATTTTTGCATTCCATTTTTTCTGCTGAAGTGAAGTATCTTGCATTTGTTCCTGTTGAACTTCATTTTGTTAGTTTCGGCCCATCTCTCTAGTCTGTTAAGATCGTTTTGAATTCTGCTCCTGTCTTCTGGAGTGTTAGCTATCCCTCCCAATTTGGTGTCATCTGCAAAGTTGATGACCGTGCCTTCTAACCCTTTGTCTAAGTCATTAATAAAGATGTTGAACAGAACCGGGCCCAGAACTGAACCCTGCGGCACTCCACCCGTGACTTCTTTCCAAGATGAAGACGACGCATTGGTGAGCACCCTTTGGGTTTGTTCGCTTAGCCAATTACAGATCCACCTAACCATAGTTTTGTCTCGCCCACATTTTATTAGTTTGTTTGCTAGAAGGTCTTTGCTAGTGGGGACTTTGTCAAAGGCCTTACTGAAATCTAGGTACGCTACATCCACAGCGTTCCCTGTATCGACCCAACTCTTAACTCTATCGAAAAAAGAGATCAGATTAGTCTGGCATGTTTTGTTTTTGGTAAGTCCGTGTTGGCTATTAGCAATGACTGCATTTGTTTCTAAATATTCGCAGACCACTTCCTTAATGATCTTTGCCAGAATTTTGCCTGGTATCGACATGAGGCTGACTGGACAGTAATTGTTTGGGTCATTTTTTCCCCTTCTTGAAGATAGGGACCACATTCGCCCTCCTCCAATCTGCTGGGACTTCTCTCGTTCTCCAAGAACTCTCGAAGATATTTGCCAGTGGTTCTGAAATAACCTCAGCTAGTTCCTTCAATACTCTTGGATGTAGCTGATCTGGCCCTGAGGACTTGAATTCGTTTAGAGAGGCCAGGTGTTCCTGGATGACTTCTTTCCCTATTTGGGGTTGGATTTCCCCTAATCCTTCGTCCATTCCATGTTGCTGGGGTTGAAGATGGCTTTCTTTTTGTGAGAAGACTGAGGCAAAGTGGGCATTAAGTAGTTCTGCCTTTTCCCTGTCCCTTGTCATCTCATCACCCCATCTTCTCCTTTCAGAGGCCCTATTGCCTCTTTGTCCTTCCTTTTTCTACCAACGTAAGCAAAAAAACCTTTTTTGTTGTTTTTAATGTCCCTGGCAAGCCTGAGCTCATTTTATGCTTTAGCTTTGCAAACCTTTTCCCTACAGAATTTGGCTATGCGTTTGAATTCTTCTTTGGTGATTTCTCCCCTTTTCCACTTCTTGTACATGTCTCTTTTGAGTCTTAGCCCAGTTAGAAGTTCTTTGGACATCCATTCTGGCTTCTTCGCACTTGTCTTATTTTTTTTCCTTGTTGACACTGTTTGCATTTGCGCCTTGAGTATTTCACTTTTGAAAAACTCCCATCCATCCTTAACTCCCTTGTCTTTTAATATTGGCATCCATGAAATGCTGCTCAGTATTTCCTTCATTTTTTGGAAGTCAGCTCTCTTAAAGACCAGAATGCGTGTTTGACTTGTCTTAGTTTCAGCCTTCCTTTGTATGGCAAAGTGCAGGAGCACATGGTCACTTGCCCCTAAGGATCCGACCACTTTGACTGTATTGATCAGGTCTTCCACATTTGTTAAGATTAGATCAAGAGTGGCTGATCCCCTTGTTGCCTCTTCTACCTTCTGGACCATACAATTGTCTGCAAGGCAAGTGAGGAATTTGTTGGCCTTTGTACTCTTGGCTGAGTTTTTGTTCCATCAGATATCGGGATAGTTGAAATCTCCCATGACTACTATATCTCTTCTTTGTGCCTGTTTGGTCAACTGTTGACAGAAGGCTTCAACAAGTCCTTCATCCTGACTCGGAGGTCTGTAGTAGACACCCACGACAAGATCTTTTTGAGTCCCGGTTCCCTTGATTCTTATTCAGATGCTTTCAAGCTGGTTCCCAGATTACAGTCTTGCATTTCTTCTGCAATGTAATTGTTTTTGATATATAAAGCTACTCCCCTTCCTCTCCCCTTTGTTCTATTTCTGTGAAAGAGTTTATAGCCCTCAATGGCTACATTCCAGTGATAGGAGTCTTCCCACCAAATTTCAGTGATGCCTATGACATCATACACGTGGTGCTGTGCTAAAAGTTGGAGCTCGTCTTGCTTATTTCCCATGCTCTGTGCATTAGTGTAAAGACATGTAAGCCCCTGTGACCTGTAAAGACATGTAAGCCCCTGTGATCTACCCCACAAGAAGCTCTTTTAGTTCTCATAAGCAGAAGGTGAACATAAAGATTACATTATTCTATGTAACACGGTGAATATACATACTTTTACACAAACATTTCTGGATTTGTATAATACACTCTCCAAAGAAATGGACAATTAAGCAAACAGAACTAGATACTATCATCACTGGACTCAGACATTCAAGGGAGTAAAGGAACCGAAGGCCTCTCTGAGTGTTTCCTCTATTTACTGTCAAGTCTTCCACAATAATCTTTATATTAGATATTGTAAATTCCAGATCTTCTTTTAAACTTATAGGTTCTAATGATTTAAATCTTAAAATTCATTATATCCCATTTTTATTAAAAAGTATCTTAATTGTGATTGTGTATTTTCTACAGAATCCAAAATGCATATCTAATATTTCTTTTAAAATGTTTAACTAAAAAATCACCTCTCAACTGTTTATTTTTTTTTCAAATTTGAAAGGTGCTGTGCTATTTTTAACAGGTTGGGAAGTTTATCCACCCACCCATCCAAACACACACACACACACACACACACACACACATTGAACAGTATAAAGCACATAGCTAGTGTCAATGAAATTGTTAATTTGCATTGTTTTTGATCTATATAACTTATTTATCATTCTCACTTGTGTTGTTGTATATGTAGTACAAACAGTGTTCATATGGATGATGTCTTTTTGAATTCTTCACAATCACAATGAACTTGAAAAGAACAAAAGTGTAAACAATGTATACATGTACTGAAATGCACAGTTTTCCATGTGGAAAGAAGAATAAAAGTCTCTTGATGCAGAATTTGAATGAGAGAATACTGAGGAGATTCCTACAGGTGTAATGAAAAGGAAATTGACAAAATGTCACATTCTTACTCAGAAATAAGGCCCTTTAAATACAGTGGGAATTGCTCTTTGTAATAGCTTTTAACCAACCCAAAGATGCAGTAATAGGAGACAAGAATTAGACCCAAACTTATTGTGCCAGAAAAAAAAAATCATTTCTGTTGTTTGAACCCAGTTAGACTTTCTGATCTCAACCTGCCAGAAAAAAACTGCTTTGCTGGCTACAGTAGACTCGTTGGCCCCATTTACACAGCCAGAAAATGCAGTGTATATGTTGCATTAGCCTGGGGTGTCCAAACGATGAGCTCAGGCTAATGCAAAGTAATTTAGAATAAATATTTGAATGAGGTTTCCTTCTGGGTTAAAAAAATACTGCAAATCTTTAAAAAGTATTATTTCTTAAAAAAATTCTTGCTATTTGCTTGAGAGTTCTGGTTGCCTGAGTTCTGATTACCAAAAGATGATAGCTTTAAAAGGGGATGGAAACAGGAGGGGGTGGAACAGGATTATGGAAAAATCAAGTTATGGAAAAGTTTTACCTCCACCATGCCAGGACAAAGCACATGTTTAGGCCTGGATGAGGATATTTCTAAGTATTCTCTAACATCCCTACAATGGGAAATCATTTATTTAATACAGTTTCTTTTAGCCTGGTATTGTCCCATCTGGTCTTAGCCAATAAGGATCACTTTTAATCTTACACCACAGTCCTGGTATATTTTAGCTTTCTTCAGGTGTTCAGAAAACCAGTAAAGTAAATATATGTGGAAGAGAAGCTTGCTAGTTTTGAAGCTTTCATCCTGCTTCCCACTTGCATATATATGTCACAGAACATTGGAATTTAATATAGATTAACACTGAGCTTCATTCTAAAAACATCATCATTCATCTCTATCAGCAGCGTCAGGCCCTTTTCAAAGAGAAGATGAGAGAGTGACTGTAAAAACGCTGCTCTTTCTATCTTCTTGTCAGTTTAGTCTGAAGGACAGTGAAGGTATTTTGGCTCATTTGACTAATTTGGAGCCCCTGTGAATTGGCCTGAATTGGAAAGTTCAATGTAAATTCAGTGCTTGAGTGTGGAGGAAGGAAAAAAAAACCTAAAATTGTGTGAAGGAACGAGGCACGCTGTGTGTATGTTTTATCGAGGAAAATTACTTAAGAGAAATAGTAATGAAAATTGGGTGATAAATTGAGACATTCCCCATTTGAACTAGTATCAGAATGCAGTGAAGGGGAGAAGTATTAAAGATCTGAACTGAGTTCAATTGCTTGAAATAATCAGGGTGCATTTGAATGCATAAGGTTGATCTGATTGTTGCAATTATTGATATTAACCTGATTGTCTGAAATGTCATATACCAGAGCCTTTACACACATGAAAATCCACTGATGGAGATCAGAACTTGCAGGAGGCAAATGGAGCACACTGAAATTACCATGTGGATTACCGGTCACACATTTTATCCATTAACAATTCACTTAGGGCTAAAAGAAAGACCTCTCCAAGGGGAAAGTGGGCAAAATAACATCTAGGTTGTTAGTATAACTTTTCTTCAGTGATCACAGCTCACTTCTAATCCTATAAAGTAACAGCAAGACAACCGAGATATGGGGAATACTTTCTTTTATGATATTGAAATGAGTCAGCCCTCTATAAACATGGATTCTGAATGCACAAATTCAACGATCCACAGATTGAAAATATTCCCCTCTGAAAAAAAATCCCCAAAAGAAAACCTTGATTTGCTGTTTTATAAAAGGGACACAATTTTATTGCAAGATTATATACAATAGGATGAGCATCCACAAATTTTGGAATCTACAAGGGGTCCTGCAGATACCAAAATTGGTGAATGCTTATCCTATTGTATGGAAGTATGTTGAGGATGTATGCTGTTTTCTTTCTATTCTACATCTTTCATTCTGTAGCCTCTCTTGATCCTGGTTTTAAAAAATACTCCTTGGGAAAAGTTATCTCTTAAACGTTTCTCTGTGGAGTGCAGGATATTAGGGCCACTCAGTGCACACAGACAAGTAATGGCCATATATAGTGAAAGGCAGGGAAGTCTCACCTCATGCCACTTTGTAAGATTGAGAATTCTGCCATGTCTCACCCATAAGAACTTTTCTGATTTTTTCCCCTTTGAACATTTTTGAAAGTGGTGTTATTTTATCTATCAAATTAAATGGGAAAGGGTTGGAGAACAAAGTGGAAAAACATACTTGTAGAACATCAAGAGAAAAGGAGACAAAACGTTTGCAGGAAACTTTAAACAAAATCTTGCAAGAAATGAAATTCAAGGAAAGCATATCATGTATTGATAATTGCTTCCAATTAAAAGGTATGTCAGCATTTGGATAAGTCAGTTTTCTGAATGAAAAATAATTAAGTGGAATGGTTATTAGCTATTAACTGGCTTTGGGACACTGGGACACTTGAGAACATCATTTGATGCTTGAAAACACTGCTTAATGTACAAAAATTTTGTTCTATGCTATTGCATGTAATATCTGTTTCACAAAGGCATTTTCAGACATGGCAGTGACTCACAGGTGTGATTTCATCCTGTTCCATGGGAAATGGTACTTAGGGGGATAAAGAGGTACATTTAATGGGATAAAAGAGAACAAATGTATCTATTGTGGACTGCACAAGGCAAACTGAACTCCTTATTTCATCTCTTAATGATCCTATTCATTTAATGTATTGATTAAGATATTCAGTTTAGCAGCAAATGCAGCCAAAGTGAAGTAATAAATGAATGCATACAAAATTGACCTATAATCACCCATAGAGAACTCACTGTTACAGGTTAAAATAGCACTTATTTATCCTTTGCCTTCTTGGCATGAATAATAATCACCATCTAAAAGATGAATAAAAAATACTAAGATTGCAGTCAAGAAATAATTCCTTTTATAGATAACTCAGTTAAAGGTGCAAAGTTGGTTAACGCTGTAAAGTAGTCAAGTGTTGTGCGAACAGGCAGCAGTCAATTCAGGGTGAGTCCAGATTTTCCTGTCCATTTAGACAATTATATAAGAAGGACAGATGAGTATACTTTCATCATGCCATGACTTAGTTGCTTCTGAAAGTTTATTCTCCTTCTTCCCTTTTTTAATTGAAACTGTACATCTGAGGGCACAAACTTTCAAATTAATGATTTTGTAAGCCATTCTGAGATCCCTTTTGCCCAAAAGGTGAGGTATGCACATAGTAAATAAATAGCTAGAATTAAAACTGGTGGTGATGACCTCCAATGTTGCCAATCATGTCCTAGTTCAAGATTGCTTCAATATATTCACTTTCCAATGGCATTAAAGGGATGTGAAAAACAAGAATCTTAGAACAGCTGGGTATAGCTGTTCCAGCTGATATCAACTTTTAAATTTAGTATTATACTACACTTAATAGCTTCTTGGCCTTAAAAAAGGCCAAGAAGCTATTATAATTATTTGTTCAAAACATCCAAAAGAAAAGATATTAAAAAACATGATATTCTAGATTAGGGTAGGCAGAGAAACATATTCTAGTGGATGGGAAGACTGCATCTCCCTCGAAACCACTCCCACCCAAAACATTTAGGTTTTTTGTTTTGTTTTTGAATTTTAAAAAGTGAAAAGTAATCTCATACAGATACTTAGGAGTCTGGGTAAATTTTGGAGAGCTTCTAAGGTCTGTTTTAGACCCATGGTGTTCTTTTCTCACTCTATCAGTAAGTGAAGAAAAGTCATTTCCAGAGCACTGATTAAACTCCATAATTAAATAATTAGTCCACAACAAACTATTCTATTTTTTTCCAAATTATCTAGATTCTCCAATTATTGCAAAATTTCAAAATATATTCTAATTTGACAGAATTCATGCAACTCTGTCACACTATGGAAGACAGGAAAGCCTGCTCCCTTAGCAAAAGAACTATAGAATTAGAAGAACTGAATCACATGGCTCTATTGTTAGGCAAGCTAATTAGTCTGATTTCTAAGTGATTGACAATATTTAGACTAAAATATACAAAGGTTTAGCAAGTAACTGAATTGACAAAGAACAATGCTTGTTCCATACCTTATCCATGCATACTCTGTGTCTGTCTTAGCCAGCAAGGAACTTTTTCCAAACAAAATATGACATAGTACAAGCTCCATTTCTGGCACCCCGTGGTCCTACAATTGTCTTAATCATCTACTCTTTCCCTCAGTTCTTCAAGTGACATCTTCTGCTGAGCTTGTCAGCAGAACATAGGCCTGCATAGCACAGTTTGTTCTCATCCTTTCAGCAGGAGCTTGGCAACAACAGGCCAGGCATCACAACTCTTTATGCAAACTCTTTATCCTCCTTCCTTTTCTCTCTCTCAACTTGAACTGTTCCTCTATCTTAAGACATAGGTCTCAGCTTCTATTGCAATGGCTGGCCATTGATCTTCCTGGGAAGAGAGTGGGGAAGAACTGTATTAAATTCATATGGCCATGACATAATTATGCAAGAACATAGGCACTTCCCCAGATTTTTCTAAATAGTTTGCTTTTAAAAATGGCATATAATCACATTGTCTATAAAGAGGCAGACACATAACTTGGTAGCGCCAAGACCACAATTTGTTAAATTGTGCCTGCATTTAATCAATTTATAAACTGGGTTGCCTAAAAGAAAAAAAAATGTCTAGGACAATGCATGGAATGGTATACATGATTTAGTGGTTTAGTGCTTACTATTATAAAAACTGTATGCAAATAGACCAAAATGAACCTAATATTGGAAATTTCACAAAGATAGAAAATAGAATGAGACACAGCCTGACCTTTCATTTTAAAAGACCTTTTATTTTCCTCTGCTAGAGCCAATATGTAAAGAATCGATGATTGAATCCAATAATTTGAAATTGAACAAAATGCCCCTCCCAAAGTGTATGTATACGTATTGCCACATAGATGTACACATTTGCATATACATGATATATATGGAGATTTCAGTAGTTTAAAAGAAGAGGACTGAAGCAGTCACATCAACCCAGTTTAATATTCATGTGAGAATGATAATCTGGGAGAAATTTTAAATGACTTTCTAAAGTCACTCCTCATCAAATAGTCTTGTATCATTTCTTTAAATAAAAAAATATAACCATGTGCTTTGCTTTCCTTGACACAGATGGAAGCTTGCAAACTTCCATCTAAATTAATATGGTTCAGTTCTTACTGTAGAACATTTTAGCTAGCCTGAGGCCATGCTCACTTACACTGAGTCTTTGTAAAGGAAAAAAAAATATGGCATCACATTTCAAAGTGTTGCATTCATCAGTTGTTCATAAACAAGAAGTGTTAGTTCCAAACAGTTTGTTTTAATTTTGTGCCAACCTTGCTCTTGAAATATGACAGTTTAACTGAAACTTATGAATGAGTTGCAGCTGTAAAGCACAATACTTGCATTTTGCACTTTTCAATCAATCTTTTGGCAGCAGAACAACTATAACTGAGAAAGGGGTGCCCCAGCTTTTATAATTATTCATGTGTGTTAACCTTAAATTGTCCCTTTACCCAGTTGACTGTCATCATGCGGTCCTGAATTGCTAACTGGCACCACTGGATTTCTTATGTCACTGTGCAGCCATTTCCCCTAAATTTTGATCCACGTGTAGTGTTTTGTGATGCTGAGACTCACATTCAAGAAAGAAGATTCACAATTGAAGGAGAAAGTAAATGGATTCTTATATCTAATGGAGTGTCCTGGCATGACTTCTTCCTTCATTATATTTTCTTTTTTGGAAACTTCCTCCAATGACAATAATGTAAAAAATGTATTTTCATATTATGATTTCCCGTCACTCTGAACCTTTGTTTTTTTTTTTTGCTGCCATAAGAGGCCAAAATAAACATTCACTAATTGCAGAAGAATTAGCACAATGAAGAGAAGGAGAAGTCTTAGAAATATGGGTGTTGGGTACAGAATACAATAGTGTGCCATACAGAATGAACGAGACAGTCACAAGCAACAGCCATGCATATAGAGTTCTGCTACCTTATGTTACATGACAGTGGAAAAAGGCTTCAAGCCAGCCTCTCCCCATTGAACCAAATTGTCTCTATTCATGCGGGGCATTATGTTTTTCTCACATTTAGGTTAATGGCTTTCAAAGTCTTCTAAACTATTTCTGAGCTAGACCACTTCAACTTCCTAGCACAATGTGGAGCCACCAGTTACATCTCTGCATAACTTATTGGATTATCCATTAAGACTTTCCAGTGAGACATATCATAGTGTTCATTTGATTCCATAATAGATTATATATTCAATTTAATTTTAGAAACACAATAGAATCAACTAAATTCAGAAAGAAGTTATGTATTGTTAGATAGAAATGGCATAGCATTTCTAGTCAAAGGAAAATACTGTTTGATGAACATGTGGTATATTGATAGCACCTGGGTAATGTCATGATGAGTAATCAATTAGAGTAATCAAATAGTCACATACAACATAGACAGATACACAAACTGAGTCACACAGGAGAAAGATGGATTCTTTCATCCTCCTTATATAGTAACCTGCTGATAGGTCATGTAGTAATGGCTGAGTCAGAACCATGTGAAGGTTATTGCAAAGGGGTGGCATCAGCCAGTGTCCCTTACTGATAATAATAATAATCAATAAGGTTTTGGAAAACAATCCAATCCAAGCTCAATGTCAGGGATGGCGAATATCCAGCACATCCAATTTTGCTGATCCCCCAACTCCTCTCATCCAAAATTGGAGGGAGTTGGAATAAAAATATCTGAAGGGTCTCCGTTCCCCACCCTCTACTTTAATACTTTAGTCTTACAGGGTCAGGTCCATATTTAGTCTTTCTAGAAAACTCTGGGGTCTACCAGTGGTTGCAAATAGTGGTTTAAAATGATAAACAAAGAAATTAATTTCACCATTATTAATATCAAATTTTGATGTAGTCAGGCACTTACCAAGGACTAACATATAGACAAATACACCTACCATGATCCCACCAATCCCTCTTTTCACTACTGGAACCTGCTGTTCACTCTGGCACAGACAATAGAGGAACCCTAAACAATATGACCTCTGTATCTTTGGAACCAGTATGCATAATTTTACTTATCTCCACCAATAAAATATTCCCCCTCCAAGTATTCTTAAGTGCTCTAACATGATTGTATTCTTGGGCCAGATGTTCTTCATTTCAATAGGGTTCATTGTTATCTGTAGTTTCTTATGTTAACAAAAAGTCTGGGAACATTTCCACAAAGAATACAGGGGTTGTATTGTAGATATCATTTTTATTGGCTCTTTGCATAGTAAACAAAGCAATTGGTAGTAATTATTAGGGAGCCTAATTATTAGGCTCATTGAGAAGCAGTAATTTATATTTTGTGAATGTAAACCAGTTGAGAACTTAAAATTCTTCCCAATCTAGATCACCCAGATTTTAACATTTTGCCTATCATTGTTGTTGAGCATTTTTAAAAGATGCACCACATGTGTATGTCTTTTATAACCCACATCTCTTCTTGGAAAATACTCTAGAACAAAGGAAAACAATTCGAAACTGGCCATACGACCTTGCTGAAAACTGCACATGTTAATGGCCTGATTGAATTATTATTATTTCCCATGTTTCTACAGTCTGAGGAGTTTCAATTATATAACCACACATCTTTTAAACTTCAAAATAAATAATATAAAAGTCAAGGATAATGTAAAGCTTTTATTAGGGTTGGCTGAAAACTTCTGCTAACCTTTTTGCCATCACAAGTGCTTGTTTATCAGAATGTCAGCTTCCATTTTTTTCCTGAAAGGCAGCACTTAAAATGCCAACACATGATGACAAATTCCCCAATAATGGCAATTAGCCATTAGTTCAAAACCAGGACTAAGATTCAATCAGGTGGCCCTGCTGACAGAACTGCTTCCATTAGCAAAACCTGGAAAGGTGGAAACCTTCTCTCGGCCCTGTACCCCACTTTCTGCTCAATGCACTGAAAAAACTGGCTCTGAGTAGTTGGCAAAATATCTGAAGCCAATTTTATGACCACTTAGAGGAGTGACAAAAGAAGGAGCTACTTGCCTTACAATAGTAAATATTTGCTAGCACAAGGGAGGTCCTGTTGAGGAAATCTCTGACTTAGGGCCCTTCTACACTGGCCCGAATGCAAAGAAAGCCAGCATTAAAAGAGTGCCGAAACACCACCTAAACACCAGCTCAAAAGCTGAGAGATTACACACCTTTGCTGATTCACAATCAGCAGGAAAGGGTATCAGATCACTATATTAAAGCCTAATGAGGCTTTTCTTTGATTTTAAGGGTATAAGCATGTGCTGGAGGGGGGGAGGGTGTTGCTTCCTGGGATTGCGATTGCGAAGTCCAAACTGCCTCCATACCTGCAAATGTCCAGATTTTTCAGGAAAATCAGGTCTCTTTTAACCGTGGAATATACCTGGATAATCAGGTTTATTCCAAGTTTATTATTCTGAAACATCATCTGGAAAGCTCAGGCTAATAATTTCCTATCTCACATTAAGTGGCTATGTAGATGGGATCTTATGTTTTTCTATGCTTGGGGCTAATTGTGGACCTCCAGAAATCTTCGGGGTTCCCATGACACTATATAAATCATCTATCAGACAGATGGCAAGCTATTTAACCTCAGGAGATTGAAAGCCAAAACCAAGGTCACAACAACATCTGTTATAGAACTCCAATATGCTGTTCTATATGATGTCGTCTGTGTGCATTCAGAAGAAGACCTTCAAGCCACTTTAAACACATTTGCTGAAGCATAGGAGAAGCTTAGCCTGTAACTGAATACTGAGAAAACCAAAGTGCTCTTCCAGCAGGCACCAGCCAATCCCTCTGCAATGCCAGAAATACAGCTGAATAGTGGTGTAACATTAGAAAATGTTGACCATTTCTACTACCTTGGCAGCCACCTCTATACAAAAGTTAACATTGACACTGAAATACAACACTGCCTGAGCTCTGTGAGTGCAGCATTCTTGCAAATGAAGCAGAGAATGTTTGAGGATTGAGACATCTGTAGGTATATCAAGGTGCTTGTTTATAAAGCTAGTGTCCTCACAACCCTGTTATATGCCTGCGAAACACAGACTGTCTACAGACATCACACTCAAGTCCTGGAATGATTCCATCAGTGTTGCCTCTGAAAAATCCTGCAAATCTCTTGGGAAGACAGGCAGACAAATGTCAGCATGCTGGAAGAAGCAAAGACCACCAGCACTGATGTTCCTATGCCATCAACTCCGCTGGACTGGCCACATTGTCTGAATATCTGATCACTGTCTCCCAAAGCAGTTACAACACTCCCAACTCAAGAACGGGAAACATAATGTTGGTGGAAAGGAAAAATATTTAAAATGGACTTAAAGCTAATCTCAAAAAATGTGGCATAGACACTGAAAACTGGGAAGCCCTGGCCCTTGAGTGCTCTAACTGGAAGTCAGCTGTGACCAGCAGTGAAGTGGAATTCGAAGAATGGAGGGCAAAAGGGAGAAATGAGCCAAGAGGAAGGCACGTCAAGCCAAGCCTGAGCAGGACCGCCTTTGACCTGGAAACAGGTGTCCTCATTGTAGAAGAATATACGGGGCAAGAATAGGACTCCACAGTCACTTACGTACCCACTAGGCATGTGCGATTCATGAAAAAATGGCTCAATGCTCGCTTCAAAAGTAGGGGGCACTGGCGCTTCATTTCTAAAGTCATTTCCGAATTTTGAAGCAAAAAAAATCAAAACTTTCCGAAACTTCCGAAACTTTGTATGTACTTTGTTAATGGTGGGTACATATGCACATAAAGGAAAACATTATCGTCAATGGGGAACATTGAGGGGCCCCTCTCTCCCTCATTTTTGAGCTATCCTAATGCAACTTGCTACAGTGGTAGAACAAATTTACCACTGTTAGCTCACTAAATATCAGAATGTTTCCCTTATCCTCTGATTTCTGGTGAATTTTCATAGCTTTTATAATAAACCATTTTTTTTAATAATTGCAGAAATCTGTTCCTGGTTTGAAAGACTTATTTCCTATTTCATTGGGTTGTCTTTACTTTGAAAGTCATTGTCCTACTTCAGAAACTTTGTTTTGTAGCTGAAACCTTGTTAAATTAGTGGAGAGAGACTCAACAAATCATAATGTGCTATTTTTATAGGACGATGTCCCTTGCTGTTTTTATGACAGAACCAATTAGGAAATGACATTTATCACCGAGGAACAGAAATACAGTAGAGTCTCACTTATCCAACATTCGCTTATCCAACGTTCTGGATTATCTAACGCATTTTTGTAGTCAATGTTTTCAATAAATCGTGATATTTTGGTGCTAAATTCGTAAATACAGTAATTACTGCATAGCATTACTGCATATTGAACTACTTTTCTGTCAAATTTGTTGTATAACATGATGTTTTGGTGCTTAATTTGTAAAATCATAACCTAATTTGATGTTTAATAGGCTTTTCCTTAATCCCTCCTTATTATCCAACATATTCGCTTATCCAACATTCTGCCAGCCAGTTTATGTTGGTTAAGTGAGACTCTACTGTAATAGTATACCATCAAATCGCTACTGACAGATGGCCATCAGCCTCTGAAAAAGGAAATCTGTTACTGGTTTGAAAGTGTTTGGGTTTTCTGGGGCTGAAAGTGTGTGACTTGCCCAAGATCACCCATTGGGTTTCCATGGCTGAGTGGGACAATAATAATAATAATAATAATAATAATAATAATAATAATAATACAGCTGAGTCTCACTTATCCAATGTTCTGGATTATACAACACATTTTTGTAGTCAATGTTTTCAATACATCACGATATTTTGGTGCTAAATTCGTAAATACAGTAATTACTAGGCATGTCCGATCGATGAAAAAAATGTTTCTATTCTCATTTCTAAAGTAGGGGGCGCCAGTGCTTCTATATAGAAACTATTTCCGATTTTTTTCCCTCAAAAAATTTGGATATTTCTGAAAATTCATAATGTTTCTAAATGTTTCTAAAATGGCAGATGTGCATGCGCAATTGCCAAAAAAACCAACACCCGGGAGGGGGACTTTTACAGGGCTCTTCTGCCCTCATTTCTTGAGCTATCCTGATCAAATTTGGTACAGTGGGAGAACACATTCAACCCTCCTAGCTCACCAAATTGCAGAACGTTTCCTGTATCCTCCGATTTTTGGCGAATTTTCATAGCTTTTATAATAAACTATTTTTTAATAATTGAAGAAACCTGTTCCTGGTTTGAAAGTTTTATTTCCTGTTCAATTGTGTTTTTTTCAATGTGAAAGTCCTTCTTCTACTTGTGTAACTTTGTTTCTGTGTCTGATTTTCCCTTTGTAATATTTTTAAGGAAAAGGGACATTGGAAATCAATGCTATGTCTTACTATGCGCTCCCAGAAGCCCCAAACCCAATGCCTTCGTTAGGAAATGTACCTGTGACCAAGCGAGGCAATGCGCAGGCACTGTGTGCAAAGGAACTTTGGAAACTAGAGATTCCCTTTGTAATATTTTTTAGGAAAAAGGACACTGGAATTCAATGCTATGTCTTGCTATGTGCTCCCACAAGCCCCAAACTCAATGCCTTCCTTTGTTAAGGTACCAGTGACCAACCTGGCCAATGCTCTGGCAAGGTGTGCAAAGAAACTTTGAAAACTAGAAATTCCCTTGTTATATTTTTAAGCAAGAAGGACACTGGAAATCAATGGTGTGTCTTGCTATGTGATCCCACAAGCCTCAAAGGCAATGCTTTGCCTTCAATTAGAAATGGAGCTGTGACAGGAGTGCAAAGATACCTTGAAAACTATAAATTCCCTTTCTATATTTCTAAGTAAGAACTCTGGAAATCAATGTTGTTTGGCTATGTGATGCCACAAGCCTCAAAGGCAATCCCTTCTTAATGAAATTCTGCAACAAAGGTATGCTGTGATCCAGCAAGAACTATTCTTAACGAAATTGAAAGCTAGATAATTTTTTTAATATGGAAAAAACCCCTGGAATTCACAGCTCTATAGCTGAGCGCTACCCAAAATTAACACACTCAGTCACTCACAAGAGAAGGAACCAGCAACAAAAGCCTAACCCTTTCTCCAAACCCCTCTGTGGGAACAGCCAGACCAGACCGGACCCCTTCTCCCTCTCTCCCTCAAGACAGGCTTGCTTGCTCTCCGCTTCCACACCACCACCCTCTTTTATGCCAATCTTCCGCGTGGACGCAGAGGACCCTAGCCCCCACCTTTGTGTCCATCATGGAAGCTTCTGATTGGTCGGGGAGCAGCAGCCATTTTGGGGAGCAGCAGCCAAGTTAGGCTGCACTAAGCTCCCATTCAAGATAGGTTGCAGAAACTAAAAAAATTAAAATATATATTTAAACAAAAAAAAATTTGGGGGGGGGGTTAACTAAACATTAAGAGACAATTAAAGAATGGGCCAATGATAGTTCAAATTACATTGCCGGTTGTGCCATGAGACAACGTCTCAAAAAGCAAGAACAATGTGATGTCTCAGAGACCCTCGAGTCATGAACCCGCAGCCATTATAGAGCAGACTGAAGAGGATATGGGGTTTTTTCCAACTCAGCAAGATTCTGTTCCCTTCCAGATGCTCCCTGTTGACAGTTTGGGTCCAAAGCTAATTACAAAAGCCTTTGAAACAGAGCCTGGTTCCCCGGAAAGTGTCCCTTTTGATAGAAAATTGTTTCTCAAAACACACCGCTCTGAGAAGGAGATTTGGAGACGAAGCGCGAGATTAGCGGAGAGAGAGGACGCTAATTAAACTGATTCCCTTGGGAGTTTTCAGGGAGGGTTGCATCTGGCAAAGTTGTTGTCTTCAGTCCGTTTCCCTTGGGAAAATGTGAACTCAGGCACCTGGTTTGGGGAAGATTGAAGTCCCATAAAAGTTCTGGGCACAGGCTAGCCATTGCGGTGTCAACGTGTCAGTTGGAAAGTTAACATCAACTCTAGTTCCTGCGGCGCGTTACTCTTGAGTAGACCGGGTGTTGCGTCTCGTCTCCCTGTCAAGTCTGGACTGCATTTCAGATCCACCACGACCAACCTTGCTTTGTTTCCTTGCCTTGTCTTGTTATCCCTGCCTTGGACTTTGAACCTGGAACTCTTGTGAAAGACCTTGCTTTATTCCCCACTCAAACTACTTGGAAATTTGAGTGTGTTTCGGTTATTGGATTTGAAAACTTGAACTCTAATACTGGACATTAAACTTTATATTACTGGACTATTGTCACGACCCAGGCTGCAGAGCACCAATAACCATACACAGAGGCCAGAATCTATCTAATATCTTTATTAAGGGAATATATAAAGTTAATAAAAGCAAGTGTAGGAAATAGTTCAGAAGTAGACCTTTCAGGGAAGGTCAAAATTAGTCCAAAGAAACAATGTCCAATATGAAATATTAAGGTCCAAAGTTGTAATCCAATAACCGAAACACTCACTTTGCCAAGCAAAGTGAGGGGAGATGACAAGGTCCTTTAGTCCATGAAACTTGAGCAAGGCTAGGAAGTAACTTGATTCTTGGAACACAAGGCTTGAAACAAGGCAACAAGAAACGAGGAGCAAGAACAAGATCCGTGGTAATTACTTGGCAAGGTCCGGGAAGCAAGGCAAGATCCGGGGAGTAAACAAGGCTGGGAGCGGAGGCTTGGAAACAGGAACGAGGCTTGGAAACAGGAACGAGGCTTGGAAGCGGGAGTAGCGCTGTCCACACACACTACTCCAGTAGCTGACGAATTGACTCCGCAAGATTCCTAAAGGGCAAGGAACCTAAATAGGTTCTCGTTTTCCCACCAAAGAACACTTCTCTGGGGAATCAGAACCGAAAGTCAATCTCTGTACCCAGATGTATGACTCCCTAAAATTTCTCATGGAAGCAGGCTTAATCATCTGAATGCTTTGCTGCGATTCTCAGGCTTCTGCGATTAGCCTGCTGAACTCCTTTTTGTTGCTGATAATAATTACGGCGAGAAAATGGGGGAGATTTTGACTCAGGGCTTGTTTGGCAGATTTCTGGAAGACAAACCTCCTGCAGGTGCAAGGGCTCCAATTCTGGCTGGGAAAGTTCCCTTTCTGGCTGAAATGGTGGAAAACCCAAGTTTTCCTCTTCATCCGTCACAACTGCACTAGGAAAGGGACTACATGGCCCATGAGTCATCACACTATCCCCCTCCTCAAGCCCCCTCTCAAAATAGGGCTCTCTCCCCGAGGCGCGAGGCCGCGGCTTGGTGGGGTAGGTCTGATGGAAGCGGCGGGTTAAATTGGGGGCATGGACTGTGGAAGCGTCTTCCCATGAGCGTTCCTCGGGGCCAAAACCCACCCAGTCAATGAGATATTGCAGGCGGCGGCGGTGAAAGCGAGAATCCAAAATGTCCTGAACCTCGAACTCCTCCTCCCCATCCACCAAAACAGGAGGGGGGGCCGGCCGGTCTGCATCAGGGCGCACACCATCCGCCGGAAGGAGCAGGGAGCGATGGAACACTGGATGAATGCGCATAGAGCGCGGGAGTTGGAGTTTGAAAGTCACGGGGTTAAGTTGCGCCACCACCGGATAGGGACCAATGAAACGGGCATCTAACTTCCGGCAAGGGCGATGGGAGGGCAAAAAGCGAGTGGACAGAAGAACCCGGTCTCCTACCTTGATTTCGGGGCCCGGCTGGCGATGTTTGTCAGCGTGGCGTTTATAGTCCTCCTTGGCTTGGTCTAGTTGCTGGAGCAAAAGTTGTTGCACCGCTGTGAGTTCCTGCAGCCAGTCTTCTGCTGCGGGAACTTCTGAGGTTTCAACAATAGAAGGAAAGAAACGTGGATGGAAGCCGTAGTTTGCAAAGAACGGGGTTTCTTTAGTTGAAGCCTGGACACCATTGTTATAGGCAAACTCCGACAGCGGTAATAGGGAAGCCCAATTGTCCTGCTGGTAGTTTACATAACAGCGAAGGTATTGTTCCAGAGTGGCATTGGTGCGCTCAGTTTGCCCATCCGTTTGGGGATGGTGAGCCGAAGATAAACGAGAGTCTATGCCCAATAGTTTTTGTAGTGCTTTCCAGAAACGAGAGGTGAATTGAGACCCACGGTCTGTGACCAAACTTTTGGGCAAACCATGCAATCTGAAAACATGCTGAAGGAATAAATCTGCAGTCTCTTTGGCCGTGGGAAGGCCATCGCAGGGAATGAAATGGGCGAGCTTGGTAAAAAGGTCCACCACTACTAGGATCGTGGTGAATCCACAGGAAGGTGGTAGGTCAGTGATAAAATCCGCCGAGATTATTTCCCATGGGCGAGATGGAGTAGGAAGGGGATGCAGAAGCCCTGAGGGCTTCTCCCGTCTTGTCTTGGAGCGCTGGCATACTGGGCAGGAATTGACATATTTTTCCACATCCTTGCGGATCTTGGGCCACCAGAAATCTCTTAGGATCAAATGCATGGTTTTAAATAGTCCGAAATGCCCTGCTGGCTTGCAGTCGTGACACAGACGAAGTGCCTTTTCACTGCCCGGCCCCGGGGGGATGTAGACATGATTTCTATAGCAAAGTAAACCATCCTTAAGCGAGAAGGGAAAATGTAGTCCTTGGCGAAGTTGGTCCTGAGCCCAGGCATCTGCTTGTTGACTGGCCCTGATTTCCTGAGCACAAAGGGGCCCTGGAGTAGAGGGAGTAGATTCAATTGGAGTGGATTTGGTGTTTCCCACTGTGAGCGTGGCAAAGTTCTCGGGCTGCAGCAATTGGGACTCAAAGGTCTCTTTGCGCCCTGCAGCATATTCCAGTTTTCGTGACAGAGCATCTGCCTGCTTGGTCTGGGCTGGGGTTACATAGTGAATTTGGAAGTCAAAACGCTCAAAGAATAAAGCCCAGCGTTGTTGTCTCTGATTTAGCTTGCGGGCAGTTCTTAGATGTTCTAGATTCCGATGATCAGTGTGGACCTCAATGGGAAATTTGGCCCCTTCTAACCAATGTCTCCAAGTTTCAAAGGCTGCCTTTATGGCCAAAAGTTCCTTTTCCCAAATTGTGTAGTTTCTCTCTGGGGCGGTTAGTTGACGAGAGTAAAAGGCACAAGGGTGAAGATGTTCTCCCACTGGTTGCAAGAGTACCGCTCCAATTGCCACATCGGAGGCGTCTGCCTGTACGACAAAAGGGGTTTCAGGATCTGGGTGCTGAAGGATTGGCTGTGACGTGAATAATTTTTTTAGTTGTTGGAATCCTTTCTCAGCTTGCTCTGTCCAGCGGAAAGGCTGTTTCCCTCGGATGCAGCTGGTGATTGGATCAGACCAGCGGGCAAAGTCTGGAATGAACTTGCGGTAGTAGTTCGCGAACCCCAAGAAGCGTTGCACCTCTTTCTTGTTGGTTGGCGCCCGCCATTCCAATACTGCTGCAACCTTTGCCGGGTCCATGGTGAGCCCTAGTGGCGAGACACGATATCCCAGGAAATCTACCTCTTGTAGATCAAAAGCGCATTTTTCCAGCTTGGCATAAAGTCCATGATCCCGCAATCGTTGTAACACCATTCTGACGTGGTTCTCATGTTCTGATTGTGATCTAGAAAACACCAAAAAATCGTCCAGGTAGATAATCAAGAACCGGTCTAGATAATCCTGAAAGATATCGTTGACAAAATGTTGAAACGTTGCGGGAGCTCCACATAAACCGAAATTCATGACCAGGGTTTCGAATAAACCGAATTTAGTCTGGAAGGCAGTCTTCCACTCGTCCCCTTCCCTGATGCGAACTAGATTATAAGCTCCTCGAAGATCCAGTTTGGTGTAAACCTTAGCCCCTCGAAGCCGGTCTAAGAGGTCCGAGATCAAAGGCAGGGGATACCGGTTTCGCTTAGTGATATTGTTCAATGCTCTATAGTCCACCACCAAGCGTAGGTCCCCTGACTTCTTTTTTACAAACATCACTGGGGAAGCGGCTGGGGATTGAGAGGGTCTGATAAACCCCTTGCAGAGGTTTGTCTCTAAGAACTCCCTGAGAGCTTCTTGCTCTGGTTCAGTCAGGGAGTAGAGGTGTCCTCGCGGGATCGGGGCCCCCTCCACCAAGTCAATGGCACAGTCATAAGGTCTATGTGGGGGTAGTCTCTCGGCTTCCTTTTCATTGAATACATCCCAATATTCCGAGTACTTCTTGGGCAAGGTGATGGGTTCAGCGTCTGTGGCATGACAGACCTTGGCTACAAGGCAATGGTTTTGGCAATATTTTGAAGCAAACTGCAGTTCTCTGTTGGACCAGGAGATGCTTGGGTCGTGGAGTGTCAGCCATGGAATACCCAAAATCACAGGGAAGTGGGGAACCTCGGTAACAAAGAAGGAAATCTCTTCCATGTGTTCCCTTATCCACATTCTGGTGGGTTCCGACCACTGGCTTACTGGACCTGTCTTGAGGGGGCAGCCATCGATGGCTTGCACCACACGGGCATTCTTGAAGTCATGATATTGTAATCCCAGAGAGTCGGCATACTCTCTATCAATGAAATTGTTTGTGGCTCCTGAGTCTATCATGGCATGGACCATGACGGGTCCTTTTTTCACTGACCACAAGGTGACCACTAGGAGAAATAGGACCCCGGTTGGCGGCTCTTGAGTGGGGTTTTTGACCGGGTTGGCGAGCCTCTCTACGCCCGGTCGCTGGCTTCCCCCGCCGGCTGTGCGCCAGCCGCCTCAGACGTCTTCGTCTCCGTGGAGGACGCCGCCGCCAGACGAGCGGCGGGCTTCCCTTTGGCTGGACACTCTCTGGCAAAGTGGCCCCCATTTCCGCAGTACCAACAGAAATTTAGGCGTTGGCGGCGGGCCTTCTCGGCGGCATCTAACCTGGGACGCACATTGCCCAACTGCATCGGCACCTCCTCGCTTCCTCTGGGGTATGGGGCTGGTGGCGGGGGTCTCCACAATGGACGCGGCTGGACGCCGGTGGGAGCGGGTGGTTTCGCTCGTGTCCTACCGCTCTGGCCTCGGATCCATTGCCTTCTGTTGGCAAGCATGACTTCAGCTCGTAAACATTGATCAATGAGTGCTTCAAGAGAGTGTGGAGGATCCACCTTGGAGATTTCCTCCAGCATCTCGATGTTGAGACCCTCCCGAAATTGTCCTCTGAGGGCTACATCGTTCCATCCGGTGTTATGGGCCAGCACTCGGAACTCGGCTATGTACTGGGACAAGGGTCTGTCCCCTTGGGAGAGGCGCCGGAGTTTGTGGCCGGCTGCCTCCAAATTGTCCTCGATCCCCCAGGTCGCCTTAAGGTGGTCCAAGAAGTGTTGCGCTGATCTTAGATGTGGGGAAACTTGGTCGAACAGTGCCGTCGCCCAGTTGGCCGCTGGCCCGTCTAGGAGACTGTAAATCCACGCCACCTTGATGTCTTCTTGGGGAAACTCGGCAGCACGGGCCTCTAGATAAGCCTGGCATTGGCGACGGAAAACATGAACCTTAGAAGCTTCTCCAGAAAACTTGGTTGGCAACGCCATGGCCGGGAGACGGATTCCGCGCTCCTTCAAACCCCTTATTTCACCATCCTGCGCGTTGAGCTTATCACGGATACGGTCCACTTCGTCCTTGTCGATGGTGTAGCTGAGTGGCTGGGCCCCCGGTCCGGCTCCGGTAGACATTCTGGCCTAGGTTAATTGGTGCTTAGGGTGGCGGAGTCAAACTGTCACGACCCAGGCTGCAGAGCACCAATAACCATACACAGAGGCCAGAATCTATCTAATATCTTTATTAAGGGAATATATAAAGTTAATAAAAGCAAGTGTAGGAAATAGTTCCGAAGTAGACCTTTCAGGGAAGGTCAAAATTAGTCCAAAGAAACAATGTCCAATATGAAATATTAAGGTCCAAAGTTGTAATCCAATAACCGAAACACTCACTTTGCCAAGCAAAGTGAGGGGAGATGACAAGGTCCTTTAGTCCATGAAACTTGAGCAAGGCTAGGAAGTAACTTGATTCTTGGAACACAAGGCTTGAAACAAGGCAACAAGAAACGAGGAGCAAGAACAAGATCCGTGGTAATTACTTGGCAAGGTCCGGGAAGCAAGGCAAGATCCGGGGAGTAAACAAGGCTGGGAGCGGAGGCTTGGAAACAGGAACGAGGCTTGGAAACAGGAACGAGGCTTGGAAGCGGGAGTAGCGCTGTCCACACACACTACTCCAGTAGCTGACGAATTGACTCCGCAAGATTCCTAAAGGGCAAGGAACCTAAATAGGTTCTCGTTTTCCCACCAAAGAACACTTCTCTGGGGAATCAGAACCGAAAGTCAATCTCTGTGCCCAGATGTATGACTCCCTAAAATTTCTCATGGAAGCAGGCTTAATCATCTGAATGCTTTGCTGCGATTCTCAGGCTTCTGCGATTAGCCTGCTGAACTCCTTTTTGTTGCTGATAATAATTACGGCGAGAAAATGGGGGAGATTTTGACTCAGGGCTTGTTTGGCAGATTTCTGGAAGACAAACCTCCTGCAGGTGCAAGGGCTCCAATTCTGGCTGGGAAAGTTCCCTTTCTGGCTGAAATGGTGGAAAACCCAAGTTTTCCTCTTCATCCGTCACAACAGCACTAGGAACGGGACTACATGGCCCATGAGTCATCACAACTATATTTGATCTTTCCTAAAAGGACTATTGCTGGACTATATACTCTGCTTATTTTTGTTTGATTCTTTTATTGCTTTAATAAAGATATTAGATTGTTTATTGGCCTCCGTGTTGGTTTCCAGTGTTCATGCAGCTTAGAGGCGTCACAAACAATCCGATATAATTCTGATATAAGATTCAAAACGATTTTTTGGACATACCTAGTAATTACTACATAGCATTACTGCGTATTGAACTACTTTTTCTGTCAAATTTGTTGTATAACATGATGTTGGCCTTGCAGCTGCCTGATATGATTGTTCAAGAAGAACCGCTAATTGGCGAACAATGACATATCCTCATTGTTACCTACACCAGATGGTGTTAATCTGGGTGAAGATGAGACTTTTCTTCTTCTTCTTTACTCGTTCAGTCATTTTCGACTCTTCGTGACCTCATGGACCAGTCCACACCAGAGCTCCCTGTTGGCCATCAGTGCCCCAGCTCCTTCAAGGTCGAGCCAGTCACTTCAAGGATACCATCCATCCATCTCGCCCTTGGTCAGCCTCTCTTCCTTTTTCCTTCCATTTTCCCCAGCATCATGATCTTCTCCAAGCTTTCCTGTCTTCTGATGATGTGGCCAAAATACTTCATCTTTGCCTCTAGTATCCTTCCCTCCAGTGAGCAGTCGGACATTATTTCCAGGAGGATGGACTGGTTGAATCTTCTTGAGGTCCAAGGCACTCAGGATTTTCCTTCTGCACCAAAGTTCAAAAGCGTCTATCTTCCTTCGCTCAGCCTTCCTCGTGGTCCAGCTCTCGCAGCCATAGGTTACTATGGGGATTACCATTGCTTTCACTATGCGGACCTTCGCTGCAGTGTGATGTCTCTGCTTTTCATTATTTTATTGAGGTTGGCCATTGCTCTCCTACCAAGAAGTAGACGTCTTCTGATTTCCTGGTTGCAGTCTGCATCTGCAGTCATCTTCACACCTAGAAATATAAAGTCTGTCACTACCTCCACGTTTTCTCCTTCTATTTGCCAGTTGTCAATTAGTCTGGTTGCCATGATCTTGGTTTTCTTGATGTTTAACTGCAGCCTGGCTTTTGCACTTTCTTCTTTAACCTTGGTGATAAGGCTCCTCAGCTCTTCCTCACTTTCAGCCATCAGAGTGGCATCATCTGCATACCTAAGTTTGTTAATGTTTCTTTCAGAAATTTTAACTCCAGCCTTGGATTCGTCAAGCCCTAAACATTGCATGATGTGTTCTTTGTACAAGTTGAATAGGTAGGGCGATAGTATACAGTCCTGCCGTACTCCTTTCCCAATCTTGAACCAGTCTGTTGTTCCGTGGTCTGTTCTTACTGTGATGAGACTTTTTATCAGAAGGAATTTGGTACAAAAGATCGGAGCAGGATTATCCGTGCTTCTGTATCCGTGCCGAGTTTCCAGTTCCAGGCGAGCAACGCCATGCTGCAACTCTCGAGTAGACCTCTCTTTATATCAAGTTTTCCTTGTTCCTGAATCGAGATTGACTCTGCCTTGGTTACCTTGCTTTCTTGCTCTTGCAACAAGACTTTTCAAGTGGTTTTGGAGTTTGCAGATTTACAGCGCTGTGTTCCTGTTGTTGTTTCATGGACAAACTTGGATTTTTTGGAGGAAACTATCGAGTTTTCATTTGTGGATTACAATTTGGACATTTCTAAACCCATTCTGAACTACAATTGATATTATATAAAGAACTATTTCTTACTCTGGCTTTCTGCTTTAATTCCGGCTTGTGTGTTATATTGGCTCCTGTCTGGTTTTCAAGTGCTCATGCTGCCTTGGAGTGCAACACAAAGCCCTTTAATTATCAGATTCTCTCCCTTTTGCAAGCCCCGATTTAAGCACAAGAAAACAAAGTGGTTTGCAAGGGAGATCCTCCCTCCACTTTTGCAAGCCCGGGTTTAAGCGCGGGAAGATGAAGATCCAGGCTCCCTCCACTTCTGAAGCTGGTTTAAGAGCCCCATAGAAAGCAACCACTCCAAAACAGGAAGGGGGATTTCTCTCCTGAATAGCAAAGGTTGGTTAAATTAAAACACTTTCCCATATATCTGAAGGTTATCCAAAGGTATTTAGAGGCATGGGCACCAACGCTTTGAATTGGAAGGTTAATTCCGAAGCGCCAAACCACCCCGGAAACCCCTTCGAATCTATTTAGATTAATGAATTTATTACTATAAACGAGGTTTTCCAAAGATTCGCCCATACCTAGTACCCACCGCCATGACACTACACTTGGAAGACCATCATACCCAGACAACAAGGGATTGCCTAAATAATACATAAGTAATTATAATGGTTTGCCAATTTCCTTGCTAGCTTCTCTTAAAAGATGAAGTAGATCTCTTAAAATCTTGTTGTTGATCTTTAAGCTAAAATGTCATGTTATGTTTGACTTTTGATCTTTCCCACCACTGAAATCCAGCCTCAAGAACTTTTTTGAAATTGAACCCAGCCATTCAGGGAGTTCCCTACTTTTGATCTGTCTTCAGATGTTCTATAACTACATTTGAAGGATGCCAGACTTCAATCTATAATTTGATCCCAACATAAAAAATGTCAGGGGAATGCCATTTCATTTAATCTCATTAATTTCCTTTCCTCTCCCTATGAGTTCACCTCTCAACAGTCACCATTGTCAGGCTTCCCTGGGCTATTTTGGAAGGTTACCAAATATGTTAAGGTGTTTTTTATTGTAGATTTTGCTGTTCTTCCTGTTGCTACCACTTTTGTTGTGTGTATTTTTGCATGCCTCATAGTTTTTTAGAATTAACCAAGGTCATCCATGGGTGTTCAATGTGGTTGTGACCATTTTGATCATGTAAACCTTGATGTTTATGCATTTGTACATAGCTGCATTCAAGAACACATTAAAAAGGCTTGAATTAAAGAATAGCTGCATTTTCTTCCCAGATGATGAGAAAAAGAAAATAAAAATAGTCTTTTTACTCAAACATATTTCACCAGCCTGCTGAGTGACCGACACCAGTTATTTAATAAACATTTAAGTAAATATGAGGTCATTTTTGGATTTAGAATGCCAAATTTCTATCAAATCACTATGTATTTTTAAAGGTTTTAATGACCCTATAGTCCTGTGTCCAGCATCTTTTTGTGTTATCTCTTCCATTCTGCTTTGCAGATGCACAATCCCTTAGCCACTTCTGTCTGGTAATATCTGAGACAGACTTACAGCTCTCCCCTTCTCAGATCACCAACATTCAGTGGAGATCCAGAAGGCAAGAGCTATTGTTGGCTCCCAGCTCAAGAAACACAGCCCAATGACTCTGAGGTATCCTGTAGTAGTAGTAGTAGTAGTAGTAGTAACAATAATCTTTATTTATATCCTGTCCTATCTTCCCGAGGGGACTCAGGGTGGTTAAGAACAAATATCAGCAAATATTAAATACCATAAAAACTAAATCGACACAAAATAATCCACCCCATCCTAAGCCCTTCCCCAGCCATTGAATGGCCAAAGGAATGGAATGAAATTGTCAAGGCAGAATATTTTAACTCTGCTCTGTTCTCTGTAGGATTGCATCCAGAATCTGTTCTGAGAAAATGAATAACATTACAGCAGTTCTCCTTTTTGCTCAAGTTCTCACCAGCCTGTATCTCATCACAACTGCAGCAGTCTGACAGCAGACATCTAGTTTTGTTCTACAAAACAAGTTGATAGAGGAGGATTGCAGGTAATACAAATACTGCAAAGCGGGAACATGAGGTCCAGCAGATCAGCATCTCAGAGCATTTAAAGTGTGAAGTCCAAGAGCAAACCTGTCAATCTTCTGGAAACTATTGTAAAAATTATTTTGAACAGCATGAAGCTCCCCTACATTAAAAGTCTGCACTTTTCTGGATAATTTTTATTGGGGGAGGTGGAGAAGACTTGCGATAGATAGATAAGTAATAGGGTTGAGCAATTTTTTTGTTAGTCCGTTAAATTCGTTTAAAATTCGGTTCAAAAGCACTTTTGAAGTGATTTTTGAAATATCTGCTCACTGCCTTCCAAATATTACGAATCTGAATCAAAAAGTACCTTTTTTTGTCTGTTTCTGATGTCTTTGGATGTAGCTGTAGTCCCTCTGAGAGGAGAAGCCATGTTGGCATGCCTCTCAGTCAATCAGAGAGAAAGGAAGAGGGACAGAGAGGCGGGGCCATCGTTCTGCTAGCATTTTAAAAAATGTTGTTTCAATATTCCCCCAAAATCAGTGGATGAGTCAAACATTATGAAACTTGATAGGCAAAGAGTGGTTAATTTTTGCTTCCATTCTGGCAAATTTCATCACAATAGCTTTCAAAACGCAGGAGAACGAAGCCTCTGAATTTTCACCATTTATTTAAGTGGAAGTGAAACAAGTCACCATTGCCAACAAAAAAAACTCCATTTCCCAGAAGCCTTGCAGTAAGCCAATCAGAGAGGAAGGAAGAGGGACAGAGAGGCGGGGCCATCGTTCTGCTAGAATTTTTAAAAAATGTTGTTTCAAAATTCCCCAAAAATCAGTGGATGGGTCAAACATTATGAAACTTGATAGGCAAAGAGTGGTTAATTTTTGCTTCCATTCTGGCAAATTTCATCACAATAGCTTTCAAAACGCAGGAGAATGAAGCCTCTGAATTTTCACCATTTATAAAAGCATTGGGCTGAAGCAGACCGTTCTCCAATAGCACTATGCCCGCTTTAAAACTACAATTCCCAGATGTCCCAGGCCCTCTCTCCTCTTAACATTCCCCACCCCCTTTTGTCCTCACTTAGAATCATAGAATAATAAAGTTGGAAGAGACTTCGTGGGCCATCCAGTCGAACCCCATTCTGCCGAGGAGCAGGAAATCGCATTCAAAGCACCCCCAACAGATGGCCATCCAGCCTCTGCTTAAAAGCCTCCAAAGAAGGAGCCTCCACCACAGTCCGGGGCAGAGAGTTCCACAGCTGTGAGGAAGTTCTTCCTAATGTTCAGGTGAAATCTCCTTTCCTGTAGTTTGAAGCCATTGTTCCATTTGAAGCCATTGTTCCATTGTGTCCTAGTCTGCAGGGCAGCAGAAAACAAGCTTGCTCCCTCCTCTCTATGACTTCCACTCACATATTTATACATCATGTCTCCTCTCAGCCTTCTTTTCTGCAGGCTAAACATGCCCAGTTCTTTAAGCCGCTCCTCATTGGGCTTGTTCTCCAGACCCTAGATCATTTTAGTTGCCCTCATCTGACCATCTTGACCAAACTTTCATACGGTATGTGAATTCTTGGAAGGTATGAGAAGTTTAGAGAGAGAGAGGGAGGAAGAGAGGGAGGGAGGGAGAGGTTTGAGTGTTGGACTCCAATTGTGGCTTGATTCCCCACTCAGCCACCCACTTGGGCAAGTCACACACTCTCAGCCCCAGAAAAGCCAATGAAACAGGAAATAGCACTTTCAAACCAGGAACTGATTTCCTTATTCAGAGGTTGATGGCCATCTGTCAGGAATGATTTGATGGTGTACTATGATTTCTGTTCCTGGGTGATAAATGTCATTTCCTAATTGGTTCTGTCATAGAAACATGGCAAAATCTATGACACTGCCTGAACTTTGTCTTTGTGCAAGCGACATGGAACACATTATGGTTTCCTGAGTCCACAAATTTAACAAAGTTTCAGCCACAAAAACAAAGTTTCTGAAGTAGAACAATTACTTTCACAGTAAATACAACCCAATGAAACAGGAAATAAGACTTTCAAACCAGGAACAGATTTCTGCAATTTTTTAAAAATGGTGTTTTATAAAAGCTATGAAAATTCGCCAAAAATCAGAGGATAAGGGAAACGTTCTGATTTTTGGTGAGCTATCAGTGTTAAATGTTTTCTACCACTGTACAAAGTTTGAAGAAGATAGCTAAAAAAATGAGGGTGGGAGAGTCCTGTAAATTCCCCCCATGCTGTTTTTTTGGCCACAAATGGTTGTGGCAGAATTTTATCACAGAGCCAAGCCAAATATAGAAGACAAAAGGGAGGATATGACAAGGATGTTACTGCCCGATTTGTTTGCTTTCTGAAATTTACCCTAGTGTAACCAACCTTCTGGCATAACAAGGAGAAGCCATGTGTTGATCAGCTGAAAATAATAATGAAGCAAAACAACTTGGCTGCAAAAGGGAGGGAAATTGCCTTTCTTCTCTAGTTATTAGTCGTAATTATAATTTCACACAGTGTTTGCATATGTGAAGCTGTGGTGCCTGATGGATCATATTTGCCTGCATGGAAATAGGGAAGACATCAAATCCCATTAATTTAATAGAGATTTTTTCACAGGGTGCTTTAAAAATAATGCAAATTAAGGAGTGTTTTGAACAACACAGGAAAAAGATTCAAACCAAATTTCCTTTTTGCATAAGGGCAAAGTGGCAAAGAGAAAGATCTGTTTGCAGCAAAGGACTATAATTTAGCATAACACAGGGCTGCAAAGTGAGCTCTGGAGAATAAGGGTGGGGGGAGAGCAATACTCCTGGCCTTATAGTTGTTTACACAGAGAATGCTGACAAGATATTCGAAAATCCACAAAACATAATGGGAAACTCAGAGCAACCAGTTGGCAATCTAAAATATTTAACAGGTGTGATTATAAGACGATGGGTAAAATCTTTCTTCTTGACATGCTGATTTTCATTTGTGCAGGGAACTTTTGATAAGTTGTAGTCATTCAAAATGTTTATATCCCACATTCCACAAACTTACATTTACTAGTAAATAATTAAATGGCAAGCAGATCTTGAAAACGTATTTTGGAAAAGTAATTAGTTACTGTTACAGTTGCATAGGGCCAAATCAAATTTTGTTGATTTTGTGTGCCTTAAAATCATTTTTGACTTATGGTGTGATTTATTTGGAGATGGGTTGTTTGTTACTACTTTTTCTTTCAGAATAAGAAAGCATTGCTAAGTGTGGATTGCTGCCTGATATGTGGGTACACTAATAGAGTAGGAACTGAAGTCTCACAAGAATTACTGATATAGTACCATTCATATCTAAGAATCTGATAGCAATTACGTTAGTGAGCTGGTGACTAGAGTGAAATTAACATTGGAGCAAATCTGACCAAAAACATTTTAATTTGAAAGCTTATGGTAAGGCAATGAGGGTAGCAAAAATATTTTCCTTGACAGCATTGCATCTGCAAAGAGTTGTCCAAAATAGCTATTCAAATAGTTGGAAGACACTTATACTCAAGAGAATTTAAGACACTCAGCAGCCCATTGTGAGGAATTTGTAGACAAAAATCAGGTTAACTCTGATGTGGACTCTATAGTTGATGTGAATCACCCTACTTGTCCAGTGAAAATGTATACTTTTAATTTGTAGAGACCAAGAATGTGGATAGTATCTGTGTATTGTGCCCTTGTCCTTCCTGTTCTGTTAAAAAAGCCAGAGGGGGAGTGGCTGAGTGTATCATGTGTATAATTAATGCCTGTTTATAACAAGGCAGGGCCCCAACAGGCCTGAAGGATGCGCCAAGGTAGGAGGAGGATCCTTGTGGAGCTCTGAGGGTAAGATTTTCTTTTATTTATTTATTTATTTATTTATTAGACTTGTATACCGCTACTCCCAGTTTGGCTCGGAGCAGTTAGGGTTAGGGTTCATCCATTAACATCCACTTTTTTGAAGTTCATCCATTAACATCCACTGCCCTCAGCCTCCTAAATCCTTTTAACTGTCACGGCTGCCTGCACGGCAATCTAGGGTACTGAAAATTACCTTGGTGGGCTGATGGTGGCAGCTGAGGAGGAAGAAGGAGGAAGGAATCTGACCGAGCAAGGTGCCGCCATTGCTACACTTGTAGCCTAGAGGCTTGTAAAAGTGCAGACTCGGTTAAAAAGAGACTAAGTGATCCTAAAGTGTCTAATAAAACTGCAATTTAGGATCTTGAAATTACCCCTACCTCATCATTTGACATCATTTTACATCAGTGAGTCTCCGAGGAGGATTTGAGGCTGGTTGCTATGGGTGGGCCTTCCATTGCCACTGCTCCGCTGTTCCAGGGAGCAACAGGTGATAACTAACAGCGTTCCGGGCCGGCAGCTGCTGCTCCGGGAGTGAAGAGAGTGGAAGAATGGAGGAGCTGCCTGGCCGGGCCCACCTGGGCCTCTCCTCATTAAGCCTCACCGGGCCTTGCTGGGCCTTGCTTTGCTCATGTTGCTGGGGCTGTCTCACTGGGCTGGGAGGTAGCCGTAGGTATCGGATTGCTGGAGGCCTCGTTGGGCCTTGCTAGGCCTCACCAGGCCTTGCTGGACCTTGCCTCGCCCCTTTGCCAGGGCTGCCACACCAGGCTGGGAGGTGGCCATGGGTTTCAGATTGCTGGAGGCCAGCACATTGAGCAGAAAGGAGTAGAGCAGAGGCTTCTGGAGAGAGGACTGGCAGAACAGTGGTGGTTGGTGGAGAGGATTGCTCTGCGGAGTTGACTCGCGGAGCTGGGCCAGTGGGGAAAGGAGCCATAAGCCACAACCAGTCATTGAAAGTCTTCCTGACACCCCCTCCTCCATCAGAACTCTGAGTCTATCTTATTTGAATATTGACCAACAACACTTAACATCTAATATTACCGCTGCTAAACCTGGTCCCTAATTACCAATTTATGTAAGTCTACCTCGACTGGTCCTGCGTTGGCACTTTATGAAACTAATCTTAATTTATACCTCATAGCCTGCCTGTAATACCTCATAGCCTGCCTTGCACTTTAGTTTTTAAATCAAATCCCTGGACTTATGCTTCTCTTGCACTTTACAATTGCACTTGCACTTTGTGTTGCTGGAAGGGAGTGGGAGAGGCTGGAGGGTTCTAGAGACTGCAGGGTGGGGGGAGGAAATGAGTGGGGGGGGGAGCCAACTGTTAAGGAAAATCATTAAACCAAGTAATACCGTTTGGGCCATGGGGAGAGGATGGGGAGGAAAGCATGCTAGGGGATGGGGGTGTTCTGGTGGGCAGGGAGCCCCTATAGAGGTGGTGTCAGGGAGGGAGAGATATGGGAAAGGGAGACCAAAATATCCAATTTGGCCTAGGGCTCCTGGAAGAATACTTATAGTTTCAAAATGGTCTCCTGACATAGCTAATCTGAGTACCCAGGATAGTAGTCCCTCCAGATTAAAGGTGCTGCTGCTCAATTCTTGGTCTGTAAATGGGAAGACATCTTTTATTTAGGATTTAATCCTTGGGGAACATGTAGACCTGGCATGTATAATGGAGACTTGGCTGGACGAGGCTGGAGGGGTAAATCTTACCCAGCTCTGCCCACCAGGTACTCCATGCAGCACCAACAGAAATCTGGAGGGTGGGGAGGTGCCGTTGCAGTGGTCTATAAGAATTTCATCCCCCTAACCAGGTGCCCCATCCCGCAGTCTACCATGTTTCAATGGGTCCACCTGAGGGTGGGTGACTGGGACAGATTAGGAATTCTGCTAGTGTACTGTCCACCCGGCTGCACTACAGTCTCCCTGTCTGAGCTAACTGGGGTGGTCTTGAGCCTGGAATTGGAGTCCCAGTGGCTTATAGTGCTGGGGGACTTCAATGTCCATGCCGAGCCCAACCTCTTAGGAGCAGTTCAGGACTTATGGCGTCCATGGCAACCATGGGGCTGTCCCAACTAGTAACAGGCCCCACCTGCAGAGCTGGACACACATTGGATCTGGTTTTCTGCCAGGGATGGGAGGAAGGTGGCAGTATGGAGGAGCTGACCATTGCTCCGTTGCCATGGACCAATCATCACCCGGTCAGGTTTAGGCTCATTGTGCCCCCCCAAACTCTGCAGGGGTGGAGGACCTATTAAAATGGTCCACCTCAGGAGGCTTATGGATCCAGAAGGATTCCTGACGGGTCTTGGGGACTTTCCTGCCACCGCGGTAGGTGATCCTGTCGATGCTCTGGTCTCTCTCTGGAATGGGGAGGTGACTAGGGCAATAGGCACTATCGCTCTGGAATGTCCCCTCTTGAGTAACAGAGCTAAACCAGCTCCTTGGTTCAACGAAGAGCTGGCAGCGCTGAAGCGAAAGAAGAGGGAACTAGAGTGTATGTGGTGCCTAGAGCGTAGCGAGTCAGACCAACACAGCTATGGGCCTATCTAAGGACAAATGTCGCAGCTATACAAGCCGCAAGGAAAGCTTAATTTGTGGCCAATATTGCGTCTGTAAAGAACTATCCGGTGGAGCTGTTCTGTGTTGTCAGAGGGTTGTTTAATCCTGCTACACAAGGCGGGATCCCTGAAAACTCGGCTGCCCGCTGTGAAGCATTTGCTCGGTTCTTTGTGGACAAAGTCGCTCTGATGGGCTCTGACTTTGACACCATATTAACAGCAGTCTCTGAAGATGTAACACAAGCAACTGCTTGTCCAATTTTGATGGATTCGTTTCAATTGGTTGTGCTCAAGGACGTGGACAAGAACCTTGGAGTGGTGAGACCAACCACATGCACCCTAGACCCCTGCCCATCCTGGCTAGTAAAAGAAGCCAGAGGGGGTTAGGCAGAGTAGGTGAAGGTGGTGGTTAATACCTCCCTCCGGGAAGGCAAATTTCCAGTGAGTCTTAAAATGGCTGTGGTCAAACCGCTGTTGAAGAAGCCATCACTGGACCCCATTCAATTGGACAACTATTGGCCTATTTTCAATCTCCCCTATTTGGGCAAAGTCATGGAGCGTGTGGTTGCCTCGCAACTCCAGGGATTCTTGGAAGACACTGGTTTTCTAGATCTGGCACAGTCTGGCTTTATGCTGGGACATGGAACCAAGACAGCCTTGGTTGCCTTAGTAGATGATCTACGCCAGGAACTAGACAGGGGGAGTGTGTCCCTGCTGGTTCTGCTGGATCTCTCAGCGGCCTTTGATACCATTGATGATGGTATCCTTCTGGGATGCCTCACAAGGATGGGGCTTGGAGGTACTGTTTTGCAGTGGGTCCACTCATTCCTGGAGGGTTGGTCCCAGATGGTGTCATTGGGGCACATCTGCTCGGCCCCACAACCTTTGTCTTGTGTGGTCCCACGGGGGGTCAGTAGTGTTCCCCATGTTATTTAACATTTACATGAAGCCGCTGGGAGATATCATCAGGAGTTTCAGAGTACAGTGTCATCTGTACATGGATGATGTCCATCTCTGTCACTCCTTTCCACCTATCACTAAGGAGGCTGTTCAGGTCCTGAAATGGTGCTTGGCTGCTATGTCGGACTGGATGAGAGCCAACTAATTGAAATTGAATCCAGACAATGCCAAGGCCAAACAGGGTGTAGGGTTGCAGCCTATGCTGGATTGGGTCACACTCCCCCTGAAGGCGCAGGTTCACAGCTTGGGGGTGATCCTAGATTCATCATTGAGCCTGGAGCCCCAAGTCTCAGCAGTGGCTAAGGGAGCTCTTGCACAGTTAAAACTTGTGCACCAACTGTGCCCGTACCTTGGGAAGACAGACTTGGCCATGGTGGTCCATGCTCTTGTTACATCCTGAATAGATTACTGCAATACACTTTACGTGGGGCTGTCTTTGAAGGCTGTTCGGAAGCTCCAACTAGTCCAGTGGGTGGCAGCTAGGTTGCTAACTGGAGTGGCATACAGGAAGCACACCACTCCTTTGTTACACCAGCTCCACTGGCTGCCGATTTGCTTCCGAGCACAATTCAAAGTGCTGGCTTTAGCCTATAAAGCACTAAACGGTTCTGGCCCAGCTTACTTGTCTCCCGCTATGACCCACCTTGCAGTTTAAGATCTTCAGGGGAGGCCCTGCTCTCAATCCCACCACCTTCGCAATTAGTGGGGACGAGAGACAGGACCTTTTCAGTGTTGGCCCTCCGTCTATGTAACGCCCTTGCTAATGAGATCAGGCAGACTCCCTTTTTCTTATCCTTTCGCAAAAAAAAGGAAAACTTGGTTATGGGACCAGGCTTTTGAGAGATAAATACAGCACTAATAATTTATGAATCTATGATAAAGAACTGACAGGCTTGGACTGTGACTCGGAATGCGCCTTTGAATGTTAATATGGATATTTTAACTTAACTAATTTAATGTTTTATTACTGTTGTATTGTAACTGTTTTTATATATTTGTATTTGGTTGTAAGCTTCCCTGAGTCCCAATGCTGTAATAAAATAAATAAATAAATAATTCGAGCTGAAAATCTGCTTTGCATCCTACTATTCTAGGCAACATTTTCTGCACAGAAAATATTTCTGCACTGGAAGCAGCATTTCGGGACATAAACAAGTTTCCTGCTCACACTGTGTAGAAATGATGTCATTATAAGAAAAAACTAATTTCTAGGCATTTAAACTGATGTGTAGAGTATGGTAACATTCTTCCTTGTGTGAATTAAATTTATGAAGCTTTACATTCCCATTAAGGAATGTACATTCACATTACCTCATAAGAATTGAGGTTCATTGATTTATGGGCTTACAGCAGGAAACACCTATGCTTCTTAATTGCATTGTGTGCACTGCTGTCAATGGGAAGGTAGGTGTATCACGACCTTTGGAAGCTCCTAAAATATGCCTTTTCATTCCAACCCAAACAAATTCTATCATCATGCTTGTTCCTATATTCTTGAAAATGTTGTGGGTGAGCAAGAAATAATAAACATAGTCTTCAAAGTTGATCTAAAATGAGTTGGAATTGTCTTAATTATCACAAACAAGAACAATATCCATCAAGATATTGCCATCTGTAGATAGAACTGAAATGCCCTGCTAATTGCTTCTGTCAACCACCCTCCTTTGGACACATATATCTTAACAATCTTGCATCTTTTAAGACCTGTGAGACAATCACTTTTCTCTCCAGATTAACACTAACAGCTTGTGAAGACATACAGTGAGAACTCTGCAACCAGTCTTATGTAAATCTCTATGGGATTGCCATCTGGCCTTGATGTGTTTTCATTCTTTATAATCCTCATGACAGCTTCTTTTTCTCAATGGTTTAGCCAAGCTTTCAGGATAAAGTTTATTCCACTAAATCCAAACTACAAGAAAAAGTCCATCTCAGATATAGTCTTCTTGAGGAAAATTTAGAGTCAGACAGAAATATATGTGGTACCATGCACGAAGAGCAGTTATATAGACTTACTGAAGCTACTGTTGATGGTTAGTAACACTTTTACAAATCCAGTTGATGAAATGTCTCTACTTCAATTGAAGGTAGCAGTTGGATTTCAGCTCAAAACTTCAATGCTATGGTAGCACAGAATATAAGCAGTAGAATAATTTCATCAGCCCGTATTGTTTTCCAACATATATGTCAGAAAGAGACAACTAAAAAACAGAACTTGAAAAGAAATATTAGAGAGATCATGTCTTTTCAGAACACCTTAGATTACCATAGATCAGTGGTTCTCAGCCTGTGGGTCCCCAGATGTTTTGGCTTTCAACTCCCAAAAATCCTAACAGCTGGCAAACTGGATGGGGTTTCTGGGAGTTGTAGGCCAAAACACCTGGGGACCCACAGGTTGAGAACCACTGCCATAGATGAAGAACTTTCTCAGTGAGTCTCAAATAATGCCTCCTTGGTTCATCAAGCAAGAAGCCTTTCTTCATAAAATAAAGAGGGAAAATGAAGGCACATTATAGATTTATAAAATTATTCATGGTGAGAAGAAGAGAACCTTAGGTCATACAATCAAAGAGTCAAGACAAAGATTTTTTTTAAAATGCCAAAAGGGAGTCTTTTTTGTGACATTAAAGAACTTTTTCATGTACCTATCAATGAAACTGTAGAATTGACTTCCAGAAGATGGGACCAATGTATATGGCTTTAAAAGAGACATAGAACTTGTCTACATTGATTTGATAGCCTACTCTCATATTGACTGTTTTAATGAGATGCAGGGACATATTGTGTGGTGAACTGAGTGCTCTTCTACACAGGATCAAAACCCAATATAGATTCCGGATTAGCCTGAGGTGTCCAAATGACATTTTAGGCTAATCTAGATGTCCAAGTTTTTATTTATTTATTTATTTCTCACATTTATATCCCGCCCTTCTTGCCCGAAGGGACTCAGGGCGGCTTACAACATTGGCAACAATTAGATGCCCATACAAACCAATATAAAACAGCACATAAAACAGTTAAAACTATTAAAATACATTATGAATTAAAAATATACATTTCAAACATAAAATCAGATCCATTCTTCCTCATGCTTTGTCCATAGTTCAGTCCGTGTCATCTTCACCATTTATTGATTAAAAGCCTGTGCACACAGCCATGTTTTTAGGGCTTTTCTGAAGCCCATCAGGGTTGGAATTTGATGCATCTTTCTTGGGAGGGTGTTCCACAGCCGGGGAACCACCACCAAGAAGGCCCTGTCCCTTGTTCCCACCAGCCGCGCCTCCGAGGCAGGTGGGACCGAGAGCAGGGCCTCTCCAAATGATCTCAGGGATCTTGCTGGTTCATATTAGGAGATACGTTCGGACAAGTAGATTGGGCCGGAACCGTTTAGGGCTTTATAGGTCAAAACCAGCACTTTGAATTGGGCTCGGTAGCATATCGGCAGCCAGTGGAGCTGGCTTAACAAGGGGATGGTGTGCTCCCTGTAAGTTGCCCCAGTTATTAATCTGGCTGCTGCCCGTTGTACTAGTTGGAGCTTCAAAGGCAATCCCACGTAGAGGGCATTGCAGTAGTCCAAATGGGATGTAACCAGGGCATAGACCACCGTGGCCAAGTCAGACCTCCCAAGGAACGGGCGCAGCTGGCGCACAAGTCTTAGTTGCGCAAATGCTCCCCTGGCCACCACTGAAACCTAGGGCTCCAGGCTCAGTGATGAGTCCAGGAGAACACCCAGTCTGCGAACCTGTGTCTTCAGGGGGAGTGTGACCCCATCCAACACAGGCTGTAACCCTATTCCCTGTTCAGCCCTGCGACTGACCAGGAGGACCTCTGTCTTGTCTGGATTCAATTTCAATCTGTTCTCACTCATCCAGTCCGACACAGCGGCCAGACACCGGTTCAGAACCTGAACAGCCTCCTTAGTGACAAGAAGTGACAGAGCTGGACATCAATATTAGCTGCAAAGAAAACATTCTTAGCAGCATCTATTGCCGCGGCATATGCCCTGAGATAGGAGCTTAGCTGTGTTCGGTTTGACCCGTCTGGCTCTGAACGCCACACGTTCTCTAGTCCCCTCTTCTTTCGCTTCATCGCTGCCAGCTCCTCAGTAAACCAAGGAGATGGTTTAGCTCGGGTACTCGAGAGGGGACATTCTGGAGCAATCGTGTCTACTGCCCTGGCCGCCTCCTTGTTCCAGAGACTGACCAGAGCATCAACAGGGTCACCAACCAAGGTGGCGGGAAACTCCCCAAGAGCCATCAGGAATCCATCTGGATCCATAAGTCTCCTGGGGTGGACCATCTTAATTGGTCCTCCACCCCTGCGGAGGTTGGGGGGCGCAGTGAGCCTAAACATGATCAGGTGGTGGTCGGTCCATGGCAAAGGAGCGATGGTCAGCTCCTCCACACCGCCACCTTCCTCCCATCCCTGACAGAAAACCAAGTCAAGTGTATGCCCAGCTCTGTGGGTAGGGCCAGATACAAGTTGGGACAGCCCCATGCCATGGCGGCCATGAAGTCCTGAGCTGCCCCAGAAAGAGTGGTCTCAGCATGGACATTGGAGTCTCCTAGCACAATAAGCCATTGAGACTCCACTGCCAGGCCTGAGATCACCCCTGCTAGCTCAGGTAGGGAGACTGTAGTGCAGCGGGGTGGTCAGTACACTAACAGAATCCCTAAACTGTCCCAGCTCCCTACCCTCAGATGGACACATTCAAACAAGGTTGACTGTGGGATGGGGCACCTGGTCAGGAGGATGGACTCCTTATAGACCACAGTGACCCCTCCTCCCCTCCCTCCAGATCTTGGTTGGTGCTGCACGGCATAGCCTGGTGGACAAAGCTGGGTAAGATTGACACCCCCAGCCTTGTCCAACCAGGTCTCCGTTATGCACACCAGGTCTGCCCGCTCATCCAGGATAAGGTCCTGGATGATAGCTGATTTTCCGTTGACAGACCTGGCAATGAGTAGCACCAGCTTCAGATTGGAGGGCTGCCAACTTGGACTCCCAAATTTACTATGTCGGGAGACCATTTTAAATCTACAAGAACTCTCTTCCTGACCCTAGGCCGAATTGAATTATGCCTCCCTTTCCCGTATCTCCTCCTCCCCAAAACTACTTCGATGGGGACCCCCCAGCCGTTAGGTGCACACCCTCTCCCCGCATGTTCTACCAAAGTTTACTTTGGGTTAATGAAACACCTAAAAAGGTCCAGAGCTTTTGATACAGATCTTTGCCGGTATAGGCCCTGTGGGGATTGAGTCTCAGAATTGACTTCCATGATCTCAAAGGTCAATCCCCACTGTCATACCAGTTTTTGGGCTCTAGGGGCCTGAAGAACCAGGATGGCACTGCCACCCTCCCCTCACAGCCCCCCATTTCATTTTGACATGTCAGGAGCTTAGTCTGAGAGGCCTGAGGACAGAGCTAGGCCTCTCTGATAAGCTTAAAGGAGAAATAGAGGGATCAGGACTGTGTAGATAGCCTAAAAGGTCAATCTTGATCGACCCAGGAGGGCATCTACTCATCCCCCCCCACACTGAAATTGTGGGATTTGGGGCCCACTGTGTGACCTAAATCCTGAAAGGAACCAGGATTTAAAATCACAGTTCCTTTCAGTATTTAGCCCTCTCTAGAAGGGCTCTCAGTTAGTCCAATTTATAATAGACTTTATTTGTGACCCACCTATCTCCAATTTAATCCTACATTAAGAAAAGTTGGGGGATATTCCAGAATTTGATCAAAATTACAAAGTAACTGCACACTTTGGGCACAGTGTGGACATCATGACCAAGTCTGTTGCAGTGTTGACAAGAAAGTAGTGTTGTTTTGGCTGGACTGTGTAGACTGTGTAATTCATTGCCACTTGTGATGTCTCAGGCACCTTTGGCCCCTGACCCCGCGGCCATTGCTGACCAAACTGAAGAAGACTTGGGTTTTTTCCCAAGTCAGCAAGATTCAATTCCTTTCCAGATGCCTACTGTTGACATTTCCATGCCAGAGCCAATTAAGGATGCCCTTGAGACAGTGCCGCCTCTCCCGGGTTCTCCGGATGGTTTACTGTTTGATCGAAGGGCATTTCTAAAAACAGACCATTCTCAGAAGCCAAGTTTGCGACGAAGCGCCAGATTAGTAGAGTGAGGCAATTATGGCTAGCCCAGTTCTCTTGGGAAGAATTAGGGAGGCAGGCACCTGGTGCGATGTCTTTGGTGGACCAGTTCTCTTGGGAAGAATTGGGGAGTCCAGCACCTGCTCTGGGGGAGCTTATGAACTTCCATAAAAGTTTTGCACTGAAAACCTTCGGCGCGGTGTCAACTTAACTTCTGACTAGGAAGCATCGTCATCTCTTGATCCTGAGCTCCAAGCGGCCTGACGGTGCGCTTACTCTGGACTAGACCGGGTGTTGGTTTACCTTCTTGCTAAGTTGGGACTGCGTTTCAGCTCCTGAACATCTAGTTTTTTGCATTACCCTGAAATCCTGATTTGGACATTTATTCTAGAGGACTCTTCTAGAGGACTGCTATTTCCCCACTCAAAACTCAGACGGAGTTTGAGTGTGTTTCGGTTTCTGGATTTTGAACTCTAATACTGGACATAAGACTTTATCTTATTGGACTAAAATTAATATTTCCTGGAAGGTCAATTGCTACTTTTACTTTGCTACTTATTTCCATTTGGAACTTTATTTGCTTTAATAAAGATATTATATTGTTATTGGCTTCTGTGTTGGTTCCCAGTGTTCGCGCTGCCCAGGAGTGTTACACCACTGCAGGTTAGGAGCAGAGTGTGCAGTTCCCTTTGAGGCCAGTCGAAAGTATGCCTGCTCTAGACTAACCCCACAATAAGTAACCAGTATAGATGAGCCCCTAGGCAAGGATGATGGATGAAGATATCCATGGTACTTATCATGACGGCAGTAACTGCAATCCTGCTGGTGTCTTAAATACTCATAAATTCCACTTAGGGAAAAGAGTTGACATTTTCATATAAGATTGACTATTTGAATTGAGTTCAATGCTATTGAATTTCTAGTCAATTGCAATTGCTGACTGACATTTCTCCATGTGAAGTGAATCTTTGGTAGCAGCAATCATCAGTATGGAGAAAAATTCTGGCTAGTGAATTTCTCCCCAGATCAAGGTGAGAATGGGATGCCTAGAAACCTTACTACCTCTGTAGTAACTTCAGAAATGCAAATAGCCCAGAAGGATGAGAATTTGGTAAATGTGGATATATAAGCAGTATCAACTGAAGAGTTATGCTGGAATTTGGGAAAAGACCTGGAAATAAAAGAATCTGATACAAGTGAGTAGATGATAGTTTTGGGGAAGTTTGTCAAAAGCAAAGGTTTTTACATCAGAGATAAGATGGTGATCTTGGAGGCTAGGAGAATTGTAAAAGTGGATAATATTGTAGCCTGGGGGCATTTTGCCCAGTGACCTGAAGAACACGTGGAAGTTCTTTGGATAATTTTTGGTTAATGTTAGCTGACAAAGATTAATAAGATTAATAGTCTTATTTGATAAAGCTTACTAGCACTTTATTGACTTTTTGTAGAAAATAAGTATAAGTTTTGGTAAACTTTGGTTTTAATTGATACTAAATATAGCTTAGTATTAATAGTAGGTGTATTTAGAAGGGGAGCTTGCCTTTGCCTTACTTTGAAAGAGTGGGAATTGTCCAGGGTTTCCCAATGAGGTTTCCATGGCAGAATGGGGATTCAAGTTACACCATTTTGGATTTTGTGCTCTAGTCCCATATTTTTCAACCAATAAAAAACTTAAGTACTACATAATTTAGTGTTAAAGTGGATGAGGGGGAGAGAACAACAAGAGATCACTAAAGCTGCCCTTTAGGAATCGCAGAATATTTCTAGATTGCTACATGTAACAGTTGTAATGTTTAGGATGCTGCATTTTTAACTATCATGGAGTGGGAGAGCTAATTATCTTTTTCACTTTTGCTCTAGGATATATTTATTTTAAATGGGTTTTTTTTACTGGCTATCTGCAGTTTTTGAAGTATGCAGTTTTCTGTACTTCTAATTTAACACTCCACTATTCATTTATCACTGTAGGGCATCATGGACAGCTGCAGACTAAAGATTCAACTGGGTATTGGCAGGCTCTTCTCACAGAAATTCAGTATTGCCCGAGGATACAGCTACAGTCTAATTTTGCCTAATGAGCGAATGCACTAGAACTTGGGTGTTTGTTCTTTGGTTTGTTCATGTTGATCTCTCAGTAATACTATGCAAATCCTCTGTTTGACGCCATAATTTTTTTTTCACATTTGTTTTATTCCTTCAGTCTTAAACTAGATCTAAGGAGCCTTGAAACCAGTACCACACACACACACAGCCCTCTTTTTGTCACTTTCCCCCCCACTTTGTCAAAGAAAAATCAATTCAACAAACAGGTTAAGGTGTATTTCCTTCCTGCATTATAAAGTATGGATATAGTATGTGGTTTTAATTGTACTGAATAGTTACCAATGCATAGCCAAAATTTGTGTTTTTAGAATCCCTACATATCCCCTCATTTGTGGGATACATAGGGACTATGAAAATCCCCCAAATCCTCTCTTGCCAGTCAGTACTGCAGTCACTGCAATTGTCATATGCCCCCCTGTCACTCACGAAGCTGCTGACTGATGTTCTCACCCCATTCTCTAACGAATGGTCTCATTCTCTGCTGCAAAGGGAGATTGCTACAAGGATTATGTTTCTGCCTGTTGTGGTTGAGATCACATGAGGAGGTGGGAATGTTAGTCAGTTCCTTATCCAAAGATGAGGGAACAAACTGTCAATTGTAGCTGCTCCTGAGTAGTAAGTGGTCACATAGCAACACAGTGCATAGGAAATTAAGGCTGATATGTTTAAACCTTAGTCCAGATACTTTCTTTCAAATACACACAAACTTGAGTGTGTTTGTGGGGAGGGGGAACAGATAGGGATATTGACCCACTCTATAGACTTCTTTATTCAAGGGACATTGATGTATATTTTCTGGCATACTAAATGACACATTCTATACTGATTCATCCAGGATCAACACTGAATATAGTTTTTCTTTCCTTCATAAAATAATGAAACCTTTATAAAATAACATTTGTTAATTTATTGTCATTGTTAGGTTTATTCACAAAGCATCTAATCACATGTGTGGTTATTAGCTCACCATGGATACATCAGCTTGCCACTCCTTTACTCTGTCAATGGTATGATTTCTGGTAGCCTAATGGGAACAATGCACTCTGATCTACTTCAGCAGAGTAGTGGTGTGGTAGTTCTGACATGCTGGTTCACAACACCCTGCATGTGACACTGCTACCACTGTAACACACTTAAGACAGAAGATTGAATAGAAAGCAGAAATGTATTTAGAAAAATGTGAATTATTTGTTGAAAAGGGGGAAGTGTGATGGAAGTGTAAAATAGTGGTACAATGTTCCCAAAATAAATGTCATGGTCATAGTCAAAAAAATAATTTATTTTATGTCATCTTTATTCTCCAATCCACAAGAGCCTCTGGATGTTTTGATTAGCTGACTGGAGAGTATCAAGTCCCATTATATACAATGGCATAGTAAAATGATGTCCCTCATGTAAAAAGGCAAAATCAAAGTCTGGATTTTGGGTTTTAAAAATACATTTTTAAATAATGGGTTTAAATAATGGGTTGAATCTGTGAATGCAGAATTCATGGATGATAGTTGTTCTTCACCCTTCAGTAGCCTTGAAGCAAAAACTGATATTCTGTTTGTTTGCAATTAAATAAATATAATATATAGAATAAAGTAACAATGTGAGTAAGTATTTGGTTGAACTAGAGCCAAATTAGTAATTGTTTTCTGTATCTGTACTGACATACATCAAGTCAATATTCTGTGCTCAAGAGGCCATTGAAAACGGGGACATTGTTCTCATCAGAGGGAAAATTCTGTCAAAGTCCTCATTGTTTGACATTTGCTAATAACACAGTGTTGCTTGTTTGTTATATAGGTACCTGACAGGCTGATATGATGGGGAGTTACATTAAGGATATTAATTATCAATTGAAATTGATATTTGCCAACAAGAGAGAGAAATTTGTTATCAAAAGATTTTGCAGCAAAAAGGCATAAATATAATAGGAAGAGGTCATTATTTGACCAATATGCAGTACTGAAGGATGTGAGTGATATAAAAGAATTTTAAAATATGGCTGTATTTAGGTCAGCTTATCTCAGAATGGAGAAAGAGATCTGGGAAAGGTGTTATTCAAGAAAAAGGCAAGCATGAGTACTATAACAAAGACAGAATTACTACACTATGTGGAATCTCTTCTAGTTTAGGAAAAAGACAGTAAAATAATAAGACAGTATAATAAGATAGAGGTTTATGAAAGAATGCATTGTTAGTGGGCACATAACAGGTTTGTTAAGGAGCATGCATGATTTGGATAAATCCCTAAGCCTGATTCAATTCAGTCCAGATTCAAATAGTCAGAATTCATCCAAAGTGATGCCATGTTTCTTTGACACTGGCTCCTCCTGGTGCTTCCATTTAGAAACATATAGAGTAATCACGGTCCTACATCATAGAAGTGTCAATCATTCATCCCATTCTATCAAGGATGAATCATTGAAACTTTCTTTAAGTTTCAGCTGCTCAGATATATTTCAATAGTTTGACAGAATTCTTTTTTAAAATTAAAACATATACCTTAGAAATTAGTAGAGATGTGTCTTTAGCATCAGCAGAGATAAGAGTAAAGACTGATGCACAAACCCACCCTCCCAGAGAAGAGGCATTTCTCTTTCATTCTGGCCTTTTTTAATATAGCAGGTTTTTAACAGCACATAACAGCACCTTCAATGTATGCACACATATTACACACAAGTAAATGAAAAGAAACATTTGCAATGTCTTGGTTTATAGCATTCCTCACCCAAGGTAAATTAAAGGTAAAGGTTTTCCCCTGACATTAAGTCTAGTCGTGTCCGACTCTGGAGGTTGGTGCTCAACTCCATTTCTAAGACAAAGAGCTGGCGTTGTCTGTAGACACCTCCAAGATCAGGTGGCCAGCATGACTGCATGGAGTGCCATTACCTTCCCGTCAGAAGGTGAGTAGACCTATTGATCTACTCACATTTACATGTTTTCGAACTACTAGGTTGGCTGGAGCTGACAGTGGGAGCTTACTTCGCTCCCCAGATTTTAACTGCTGACCTTTCAGTCAGCAAGTTCAGTAGCTCAGCAGTTTTATCCACTGTGCCACCAGGTGCTTCAATATGTTTCACCTAGACATATTGAAAATATGCACAATGGGAATCCCTCTCTAATGTATGCTATTTTCATGCATTGTGTGTCGCCCTTGCATGACCAAAACCCCACATTCCTTGAGAGAAACCCATTACTTTAAAAGTGTCCTTAGTTGTCTATTTTTTAATTCTGGTTTATTCTGATTCCCATTGGAGATTTTGCTGACAGGGAACAAGGCACTATATCTCCCAAGGTTGGTTGAAGCTCAATGGTGTGGCTAGGAGAAAGTTTCATGATTGTTGATATTACTACACTTTGTGAGATTTCTGAGATTTTTTGGGTGAATCTAATAATGACTGTGAAACAACATCATTTTGCTGGGCTTTTATCAATATGCCAACTTTCTAGTTGTCCAGTTTCTAATGCAATACTTAACATATCTTTCCACTTGCTTCTGGAGCTTTTAACCAGGCTGATTTGAAAAGTAGCTTATACATTACACAATAAAAAGTGCTCTGCTAATTTAATTTAATTAATTGATGAGTTAATTAATTACAATTTTGCCTTTCTCCTGGTAAAGGAGCTAAAGCAGCTTACACCAATTTCTGAGGGTTGAATGAAAAGTAATGCCTCCACCTTCGTTACTTGGGTTTGGATGGGAATAGTTCAATAAATCAAATGCAGAAATAATCCTTAGAATGTGCTCTTTAACTATCACTATTCACTTTTCCACATAATCACCAGACAATTGGATACATTTTTGCCAACAATGAACAAGTTTTCTGAAGCTGTCACGGAAGAAGTCGACACTCTGTTTCGTCTCACAGTACCCATCGTGCACAGATCTTCCGATAGCCAAGCAAAGCAATAATGTGACCCACATGTTCTTGTGAAATGCCGATTATGCTTGAAATTTCTCTCTGAGTGATAAGATGATTATCCTGAATCAATCTGTTAACCTTTTGCTTGTGAAACTCAGTGGTTGCTGTCATAGGACGTCCAACTTTTTGTTTGTCATGCAAGTCAGATGTTCCTACCTCAACATCTTTAAACTTACTCGCCCAATGACTCACAGTACTCACATCAACACAATCACCATAAACAGCTTACATTCTCTGACGTATCTCCTTTGGGGTGACACCTTCTGCTGTCAAGAATTCAATGACTGCAGGTTGCTTAAGTCTCCTTGGCCGACCATCTACACAGGGTTCCATACTTCACACTTTAACAACACAACCATTCAATGCTAAGGTTTCCCGTCAAATGGAACTGTAGAGGAGAGTCTACTGAACAAGCCAGTACCTGCTGCATACCAGTACTGCCATCTATTGAGGAGTTATGAACGTGGATTACTTTTCATTCAACCCTCGTAAAACAAAGTTCTGGTAAATTTTTACTTTGCAAAGGTTTTTTAAAAATTACACAATGAATTCTGTTTAAAAGCACATTTTTCAAACAATGCAAAGCACATTTAAAATATTTTAAAAGATACTAAGAAAACAACATAGCACGTCATTCTTAAATCATGTGTCAGAAGGGTACTTTCAACATTATGCCTAAATAAAAAAGTATTTGCTTGTCCTCAGAAAGAGGGCAAAGAGGGAGCCAACCAAAACTTCCATGCAAGGAATTTCCATAGCTTGGTTGCAAGCCACTAAGAAAGCTCTCTCTTATGCTCTCACCAAATGTGCATATGATGGGACTGAGAAATATTCAAAGATCTTACAACTTGGGGAGACTATAATAGCGAGATATGGTCTTTCAGATAATCTGGACCCAAGCCATGTCAGATTGGAAGGTCTATAACACCAGTGAAGCTGTTTCAACAGGGAAGTTGTATGTTGTCTGTAACTAGCCCCAGTCAACAGCATTTTAGATTCACTGAAGTTTCCCAATAATTTTCATAGGCAGTCCCACGTGTAGTGTGTTATCATGATCAAAATTTTCAGTTTGTTCTCTCTCATTCAGTCCATTACTGCTGACTTACTGAGGCAGCTTTCTTAGGAGTACAGAGCTAAATTACTGTAATGTATCTGTTCTTTTTGATAATGCACACAACACATTTAATCAACTTATTGCCATTTACCTCTTTTTATCATTATGTTCCATGGTATAAAGACCAGCATAGTTTTCAAAGGGTTATTGGGATTTTTTTTTGTCATGGTTTCCTCAGATTGTACTTCATTTCCTGGTATTTTTTTTCTGTGTGAAAAGTTCCCTGTGTAGATAAATCCACAAAGTCTGTTGCAATTTGATAATTCTATTATATTATAATAGATCTTGCTAAATAGTAGCAAATAGCAAAGATTTTAAAGGCTGCTGTACTATGTTATTAAACTCTTCAGTGAATAGGTAAGTAGGAATGAAGATTTGGAGAGAGACGAAAAAAATATCAAAGAGATAAAGATGTACCATTCTGACACAAAGAGAAACTAGATACAAAATGATACTGGGTCATTTAAGTATTGGCAGCTCTGGATTTAAATCCATATGCTAAATTTTATAAATTGTCTAGCTGCCATTATCAGTCTTGGAAACGCTGCAAGTGAAAAGGGCACCTTTACAGTCATGTCCAATAACTCTTGGAAAGCCAGCTGGCAGCCCACAATTACAGCCAGATTTCCAATGTCATGACTGTTTTATCTTGTATCACCTAAGTGAAAAGAAGGAGGACTTGGGAGTCATGAAGGGCAGCACAATAAAGGTGACTGCCAAGTGGGCAGCCATGACTGATATGGCAAATGGGCTCCCTGGGTATACTTATAAATGGTTAACAGTTATAGAATTAGAAGTTACATCCTTGGTGGGATTGCTCTTTATGTCTCCATGGCTTCATCTGAAGTAAAGAACATAGTTCCAGATAGCTAATTTGCCCTCCCTGCCCTTGTCATTCCATAACTGCTTTTAAGGCAGCAATCCAATGCACTTTGCCTAGGAGCAAAGCACCACCAACCTCAGTAAGGCTTTCTCCAAAGTAAAAAAAAAACCCAAAACCCTATTGTGTTAATAGCAAAAGTAGGCAAGTCTTAATATTGTCAATTTACTCATTTGGCAAGGTCCAGGGTACCATTATAAAGTAAGCTGGTCATTTAATGGTTACTATTGTTGGCAATGATCCTAATGACAATAAAGTTGTAAGAAGAGAATAATGACTCTTGAAGTTGAAATTCTTGTTTCAGAGAGTTTGCATTCCAGAGTCACTGAAAGTCAATCCTGATTCTCATGTGATTACTGTCATTATTACTCTTATTTTGATTTTATTCAACACTTCTAGAATCATTCGAGGTAGGTTTAAACCAAAAACAATGGATAGAAAGAAAGGATAGGGTCCTTCAGAGTTAATGGTAAGCAATAATGGAAATTGCAGTCCAAGAATATCTAGAGGACCACATGATCCCCATTCCTGTTGTGAAGAGGAGTTCATTTCCATGATCTCCATAGTAAAAAAAAAAATCCTTACACAGTTTCTGGAAGATGGGGTAGAGAAGAAAGTGAAATATGGAGAAACATTTAAAAAGTGGGGACCGGAGTGGGGATCATTTGTCTCCCAGATGCTAGAATGCAACTCCCAGCATTTTTTCCCATTTTGTATGCTAGTTGAGTCTATAGTTGGTGGCAGAGCAAAAGTATCAGGAAGGTTGAATAATTTCTCTCTTTAATAGAGTTGCCAGGTCAAGAGCATCCCAGGCCCTGATATCTTTCTCCAGAGAAATAACTCCAGTAATAGTGCTCTTACAATTTACCACAATTTTATTTTTGTAATAATGGTACTACTGATCATTGAGTAGCCACTCTGAGTCCCCTTCAGGGTGAGAAGGGCAGGGTATAAATATGGCAAATAAATAAATTGAATCCTACTAATTCATGCCTATTCAGAAGCAAATCTCATCAAGGTTTTGAACAATAATATATGAGACTCTAACATATCTCAGTCATGGTTTTAAGATTTTCTGGAATAGAACCAAAAAGGAAACATTTCTGAAAAAGGGAGAGAAGGAAAGGTCACTAGAAAAAATGGAAGAGACAAAGAAGCAGTATGAAAGTATGAATCAGGGTAGGGGAAAAATGCAATGATAGGAAAAGCCACAAAACAGCAAAGACAGCAAGACAAAGATTGCTAAAATTACTATGTGCTTCTCTTGAGAATGAAGTTAACAAAGAAGTACATATGGTACTTAATGCCAGCTGTAGTCTGTGATTTGCTTTAACTGGGAACAAGAAGGGAAGAACTAATCCTTCTAGTGTTCTTTCCCCCATGTAAGTAACTGCCTTAAGAGAAGAGAAAAATTGCCTATTTTGCCCTAATTCTTTCTGTACTAGCAGTTACCTATTGCAGGAAAATTGCTATCATGTTATCTCTTATACAACTGCCAATGAATGAATTTGATTTTGAGCTAACATGTTAACCATAAGGTCACACTGATTTCATTGTACATTAGTCCTTCATATTCATTGATTATCAATGTCTTGAAAATATGATAAAAAACAAACCTTAAATTTCCCCTTTTATGTAAACAACAGGTTAACTGCACCATTGTATATAATGAGACTTGAACATCCATGGATTTTGGTATCCACAGGGATCCCAGAACCAAACCCCTGAAGATAACAAGGGCCCACTGTACAACACCTTACTTCAAAAAAGGTCACTCAAGACAGCACATATCCAAGTGTTGTTGCCACGTTTTTCCTTTATTAAAATAAATATCACATTTTTTTGCTTTAACAATGCCATTAGACTAAAATCAATGTTGCATTGACACTCAGCAATCATTGCAATGGTACTTCCTTCTCCTCTCCTCCAAAATGCAGTGTCCCTTCTTTTGGTTCTGTTGACAGATGGAGCTTTGTCTAGCACTCCCACCCCTTTGGATTCTGAGTCATGATTTTGGCTCAGAATCCCATCTGTTTCAAATAAACACACATTTCTTTGACTTATTCACCGTTAACATCTCTTTGTCTCATTCACTGCCTCATTTGCTTCATTTCTTTGCCTCATTCAATGTAACAGTTATTACAGGTTTGTATGAGGAGAGCATTAAAATTGTTCTTGCATAGTATTAGTGGAACTTCCTTATTGAACTCAGGACAGTGTATCCCTTTTTGCATCTCTCACAGTTTATTTAATGAAACTGATGAATGGTGTTTGCCTTATCTGTCAGAACAATTCCAAAATTAAAATTTCTTTAGTACTGTAAATCAGTTTAGAATAATTAAAACTGCCAAAAAAAAGGAAGAAAAGAAGAAGAGTGCACGATTAAAGTATCAAATGTATCTTTGGCAAGAGTTCAATTAATCTTCTAAAATCTTCTATATAGTTTTTCCATAATATTTACTCTACATTGCATGTTGTCTTCCTCAGCTTCCATCTGTGTGATGCTTAGCAGTATAAAAATATCAAGTATTTATAACTACTATATGGAAATGAAACAATGTTGCTAGTTCCTAGTCCCAGTTAGAATAGACCAGTGCTTGTAAAGTGGTTAGTTAGAGGAGTCTGGACGTGCTAATCCTTTTTTTTTATTTTTACTCCTCTGTATCATTCTTCAAGTGCTCAGGGCTTTTGCAAATAGGAGTGTGCAGAGTTTCGAGCTCTGTTTCACAATTTGGAGATTCAGATTTTCTGTAAATACAAATCTCCCAAATTACTTGCAAATAGGGGTGTGCCAAGCTTCCAAACTCTGTTTCATAATTTGGAGATTCAGGTGATCCATAAATACAAATTTCTGAATTACTAATTGGAAAAGACCCCTCCAAAGAATTTACAAATGTTCAATTCCTCTTACCATAATAAAAGAACATTGTATTATTTTTACAATAATAATTTTATAATATTATATTTTGTATTCTGCTATCTTGAGCTCCTGGTGGTGCAGCAGATTAAACAGCTGAGCTGCTGAACCTGCTGACTGAAAGGTCAGTGGTTCAAATCTGGGGAGTGGGGTGAGCTCCCACTGTTAGCCCCAGCTTCTGCCAACCTAGCAGTTCTAAAATATGCAAATGTGAGTAGATTAATAAGTTCAGCAGCTCCAGTGAGAAGGTAACAATGCTCCATGCAGTCATTTTGCCCATATGACCTTGGAGGCGTCTACTGACAATGCCGGCTCTTCAGCTTAGAAATGGAGATTTAATATATTACCAAAAATTGTCTTTTTATTCCAAAATCTCCCAATAATAAGAAACCAAAAACTATTAAGTGAGTGGAATAGAGATATAATGAAATTCATTTGGCAAAAGAAAAAAACAAGGATAAAATTCAAAGACATGATTAATGAAAGAAAGAAAGAAAGAAAGAAAGGTGGACTAACTACACCAGATTTAAAACTACTTCAAGGCTTGTGCTCTAATGTGGGCAAAGGAATTGAAAACTAGAAAACTGAAAAATCTTAAATTTGGAAGAATTTGACTTAAGACATGTTTGGCATTCCTACATTTGGTATGGAATGACCAGAAAGGAAAAGAACTTTGGAAATCATTTTGGTTGATCCACCATACTTAAAATTTGGGAAAAATACAAAAAGAAACGATAAAACACCTCTATGGATATCGCCCCTAGAAGCCTCACAAAGGAGAATATTGGGAAGGAACAAATAGTCATGATATGAAGATCTATTAGAAAAACAAGGAGGAAAATGGAAAATGAAAACCCAACAAGAAATTAATAAGATAGATAAAATATATCATGGTATCAATATTGGCAAATAGGATACTATTTTTTAAAAGATAAGGAATTAGGTTTCACAGAACAAAATACATTTTGGGATAAAATAATGCAAATAGACAGGAAAGTGATAAAAAAAATGTTAGAAGAGATGGAGAAAGAAAAAGAAAAACATTATATGATTAGATGGAAAGAAAACCTAGGTAGATCAACCAAAAAGGAAGAATGGGAGGTAATCTGGAATTTTTTTAAAAAATTAAGATACTGCTATGTGACAGACTTAAAAGAAAACTGGATAAAAATGGCTTACAGATGGTATATGACCCCCCAGAAACTAGGAAAATATTATAAAAATTTAAATTCAAAATGCTGAAAGTGTGGGAAGAAGGATGGAATGTTCTACTACATGTGATGGACCTGTGAAATGGCAAAAAAATGGAAAAAACATTAGAAAAAATACTAGAAATTAGGATACCGCTCAAAGCTGAAACATTTTTTATTAGGGATACATGAATTAAAATTGTAAAAAAAATTCAAGATAAACTATTATTTTTACTAACAACAGCAGCAAGAATTTGCTATACACGACTCTGAAAGAAAAAAGAAGCCCCAGAAGAAGACGAGTGGTTAACAAAGGTGCTACATATAAGGAATATGGACTTACCTTCTTAGCAAAAAACAAAGGAGAAGCAATAAAAGAAACAGACAGGAGCAGAATAATGGATTATTTAAAACAAATTGAATGTGAGAAAGGGGAAAAAAGTATTAAGACATGAGAGAAGGAAAAAACCACTCACCAGTACAATTACATGAAAAGAAGAAAATAAGATAAGTAAGAAAGAAAAGACTAGATCTAGAGAAGAAAGAAAAGGTGGACACCTCGAAGAAGATATCAGGAAGTTGTCTTTTAAAAAATATTTTATGTTCTATTTTATTCCCCTCTTTTTAATTTTTTTCTATTCTTCATTTTTCTTCTCTTTTGCCCTTTTTCCCTTTTCCTCACCATACCCCCCTTTTTCCCTATTCTTTATCCTTTACTCCTTTTCACTATTTTTTTGATATATCCCTATCACATACTTTATCTTCTTTATAAACTTTTATATACTTTGGACCTATCATTATTTTAATCTGCAGAAAATTAATAAAGATTATTTAAAAAGAAATGGAGATGAGCACCACCCCCAGAATAATAGAATCATAGAATAGTCGAGTTGGAAGAGACCTCATGGGCCATCCAGTCCAACCCCCTGCCAAGAAGCAGGAAATTGCATTCAAAGCACCCCGACAGATGGCCATCCAGCCTCTGCTTAAAAGCCTCCAAAGAAGGAGCCTCCACCACAGTCCGGGGGAGAGAGTTCCACTGCCGAACAGCTCTCACAGTGAGAAAGTTCTTCCTGATGTTCAGGTGAAATCTCCTTTTCTGTAGTTTGAAGCCATTGTTCCGCGTCCTAGTCTGCAGGGCAGCAGAAAACAAGCTTGCTCCCTCCTCCCTATGACTTCCCCTCACATATTTATACATGACTATCATGTCTCCTCTCAGACTTCTCTTCTGCAGGCTAAACATGCCCAGTTCTTCAGACATGAGTAGACTTAATGTCAAGGGAAACCTTTACCTTTACCTTTTTATTCTACTATTTTAGATTAATTCTGAATATAAGTCTATTACACAAACTATAAATAAATGTTTATTATTGTAACTATGGGTCATACTATGGGTTTTGTGGTCAGCATTCATACAGGACAATCTATTAAATCACCGAATTGGGATGCTACACAATAAACTTGTATTTAAAACTGGGCAACTTTATTAAATGTTACCTAATTAACTGTTTAATAAGTAATTTGAATCTCATTCTCTAGGGCCATCTATGAATTTGGTGAGGCATAAAGCACATATTGGTGGTCCTCCCCAACCATGCCTTTCACTGAATTTAGGGAAAAACATCAGGTCCCCAGCGTAACTAAACCTAGATGACATAAAGGGGAATGTGGTGGAGAGTTCTGCCCCAGGAATGCTTGGGGGCGGGGCCAAGCCGATGGCTGAGTAGGACCTTCCTCTGTGCCGGCCTAGTGGAGAAAGAGAAAAAAAAGGCAAAAATGAACATTTAAAGACAGATTAAAGAAATCGAAAGCATTCAGAAGGGAAAGATAAAGAAACAGCCGATCTAATGAGCTAAAAATCTGTGAATGACGTAAGCTGGGAGATTTATGGAGAAAAGGAGAACAGGTCGGAGGGAATGAGACAAGATAACAGCCGCCATTAATTAACTACGCAGTTAAATATACTGACTTTAAAAGTGGAGAAAGAAAGGAGAAGTGAGAGAAAGTGTTGAGATTGAATATTAAAACAATTGTAAATCAATTATAAGTAATTGGAGAAGTTATATTTAAAGTAAGAGTTGGCGGCGAAAGTTTTCTGGAAGAGAAAAGGTAACTGTCGGCAGTTTGTATGCATGCATGAATAAAAAACAGAAAGTGCAGTAGCAACAGCCTTCTTGGAATCGGATAAAACCATCAGATAAATCGTTTGCAAGATTGCAACGAGTAAGCCCAGCAGGCACTGAAAATATAATGAGAAGGAGTCCACCCTTGCCCAAAATGGGGAAACTGCAGAGATCTCCCCCTCCACAACCACTTCAAGCACACTGCCATCTGGTGCAGGAATAAGTGAAGTTAGGAAGGGAGAGAAGCAAGATAGGATGGATAATGAACAGCTATTGCATCAGATAACAACTACCATGATGCAACTGAATGAAAAGGAAAGAGAAGAAAGAAAGAAAGAATTTCAAACATTGAGATCAGAAATCCAAACCAGCTCCAGAGAGTTAAAGGAACAATTGGAAAAAGAGAGAAAAAGAGCAGATGAGAAGTTCCAGATCTTGCAGGAAAAGTTACAAACCTTACAAGAAAATATTCAAACCATTGAATCAGATGTTGGAAAGAACAAATCTGAACAGGAACTGTTTAAAAAGAAATTTGCAGAAAGAGAGACCAAACTTTGGTTTATATATATAGTTTATATATATGGAGGACAATCTGAGAAGAAACAATATAATAATTAGAAATTTTCCAGAAGGAAATGCAAAAACAAATCTGAAACTGGAAATTTTGAAATGGTTGCAAAAAGTCACACCAATGTTAAACTGGCAAGAAGTAGATCTGGAACGTGTACATTGTCTCCCAGCAGGAAGAAACAGAATGGCTCCCAGGAATATAATAGTTCGAATTATGCAATTTGCTAAAAAGGAGACTTTAATGAACATTTTGAGGGAAAACCCTGGAAATTTGGAAATGGGAACAACAAAACTGGAAGTGTATAATGATTACTGCACTGAAACAAAGAATTGGAGACTTTTGATGAAACCAATAACAATTCAATTGATGAAGGCTGGAGTCCCATATTCATGGGGATATCCAATCTTTCTTAAATTCCAGTGGAAAGGGAAGAAATACAGAATTGATGAGTTGGACAAAGGAGTAAGGCTATTGGAAGAGCCTGGCATTATAAAAGGACAGGACAAAGAGGGATTCGGTAACGGAAAGAAAGGAGCTGGAAAAGGAAGGAAACCTGACGGAGAAGGAGCAGGAGCAGGAGAAGGAGAAATGGCAGTCTTATTGGGCACTGTGGGCGGAATCGAGCTATGAGAGGAAAACTAGAAGTTCTTCAATCAAAATGGTTGTTTCTGTTCTTTTCTTTCTGTCTTATTTTTTTTTAAATGAGCACTCGGGGGGAGGGAGTTTCTGGGCCACAAGAAGACCTCGCAACCACCTCACCACTTGGGAAGGTCGGGGTTCATGGTTGGGGCTGAAAGCCCTGAAGAAGTGAAGTGGAGAGGGAAGGGTAAGAAGGGAAGGGGGAGGGGGGAAGAAAGTGGGGAACAAAGGGTTGGTAAGGGTCAAAGGAGCACAGGGGTCCGAGCCACAAAAGAAGAAAATATATTTAATGGTAATGTTGTCTAGTAAATTGAAAATATTAACACTGAATACAAGAGGACTCGGGACGGTGGTTAAAAGAAGGAGAATAGAAGCGTTACTGAGGAAAGAAGCAGCAGACGTGATCTTCTTGCAGGAGACTCACCAGGGTAAACCAGGAGCAAATGAGCTGAATCGAAATGGATTAGAAACTATGAAAAATCATATGGAACATCAAAATCCAGCATGGTGGCAACAATAATTGCAAAAAAATATAATTTGGTAATAAATAAAGTAGTTAAAGACGATGAAGGCAGATATATAATAATGTACGGCGAATTGGGGGAGGATAAATATGTATTAATAAATGTATATGCACCAAATGTAAAACAAAATTTTTTTTTATGAAAAGGTATTAGATCAGATAAGTAATTTTCATGAACAATATATAATATTTGGAGGGGATTGTAATTGTTGTATGGATTATATAAAGGATAAAACTACACAAAAAACGGAAAGGAAATACAGTGAATCATCGGAGTTAAGCAAAGTGATGAATAAACAGCAATTAAAGGATGTATGGAGAGTGGTAAAGGGTGACGAGAGGAAATACACATATTATTCAACTGTACATAAAGTATATACTAGAATTGATTATATTTTTGTTTCTAAAAATATGTTAAGCAAATTGTTGAATGTGGATATTTAGGAATATTAAGGTGTCTGATCATGCTATGGTGTCAACTGAAATTATTTTAAAATGTGACTATGATAAGATGAGAAGATGGAGATTAAATACGAAAATTTTGAATTACAAAGAAATAGTGGATAGAATAAAAACGGAATGGCAAGAAGTTTGGGAACTGAATGACAGGGAAGTATCAAAAGATACATTATGGGATGCAATGAAATCGGTAGAGAGAGGGTTGTGTAGAAAAGAAACAATAAACTTGAAAAGAAGGCAAGAAGATAGGAAAAGGAAATTGGAGAAAGAAATAGGAGAGTTGGAAAAGGAATACGTAATAAAGAAAAATATACAAATATATACAAAGCTAAGGGCAAAGAAAGAGGAACTGGATAAAATGGAAATAGATGAGGTACAAGAAAATCTAATATACTTAAGAAGGGAATTTTTTGAGTTCAGTAACAAGAATTCCAAAATGTTAGCCAATTCCACACAAAAAAAGAAAATGGAAAATACTATAAATATGATAAAAGATAAAACAGGTAAAATATGTAGAGCGATGAAAGAAAAATTAAAAATATTTCAGGAGTTTTATAGTGAATTATATCAGACAAAAACTGGTTGTACTGAGGAAATTAGGAAATATGTGGAAGAAAACTGGGAGTGTAAATTGGAATAAAAAGATAAGGAGTTATTGGAACAATCTATTAAGAGGAAGGAAATAGAAGACGTTATTAAGAATTTAAAAGCTGGGAAGGCTCCAGGTATGGATGGACTAGGAACAGAATATTATAAAAGTTTTAGTGAAATATTAATACCAAAAGTGTTAGAATTGTATAATGGAATAATGAAAGGAGAGAAAATTCCAGAATCGTAGAGAATGTCACTTATAATATTGATACCAAAACCAGACATGGATTTAACAGATCCAGGGTCATATAGGCCCATATCGTTAGTAAATCAGGATGCAAAAATATTATCAGCTATAATAGCTAACAGATTAAATAAATGTATATATAAATACATAAAATGGACCAATGTGGATTTGTAAAGGGGAGACAAATGTCAAACTTGATAGGGAGAGTAATAAATAAAATATGGAGGGCACAAAGGGAAAAGATAAAAGTAGGGATATTAGCATTAGACATATTCAAAGCTTTTGATTGTGTGGAATGGCAGACATTAAAGGAAATTATGAACAAATTTGGAATGGGAATTAGGATAAAAGGATTAATAGAACAATATTATTCAAAAAATTCGGCAATAGTAGCGATTAATGATGGAGTGACTAAAGAAATTGAAGTGACAAGGGGAACAAGACAAGGGTGCCCTTTATCACCAATTTTGTTCACTATGGTGATTGAACTATTCGTAAATGTAATTAGGAAAGATACAAATCTGGTGGGAGTAGGAACAAAGGTAAAACAAAAATTAAGCTTATTTGCTGATGATACATTGTTATGTATGAAAAATATAGTGGATAAAATGGATATGATAAAAGATTATTTAGAGACATTTGGAAGGACAACAGGTTTACAAATAAATTGGAATAAAGCAGAAATGATGCTATTGAATTACACAAAAAAAGAAGAAAAGGATTTTATAGAACAGAGCAAGATGGGAATAAGAATTAAGAATAAATTAAAATATTTGGGAATAATTATAACCAAGGATTTAAAAGAAATGGAAGAGGAAAATATAATAGTGTTAAGGGATAAGGTTAAAAAGCAATTATTAGAATATGAACATTTAAATTTATCATGGTTTGGGAAAATTGCATTAATAAAAATGAAAATACTTCCAAGGATAAATTTTATATTTAGAATGCTACCACTCCAAATTACGGAAAAAGAATTGAATAAATGGCAGCAAATGATAAACAATTATTGTAATGGTAATAAGAGAAATAGGATAAACAAACAATTATGGTACAGACCGCAAAAGGAAGGGGGACTAGCACTCCCAAATATAAAACAATATTATGAAGCTAATAGATTAAGACTGGTTATTGGAGGAATGATAAACAAGGACGAATTTCACAAGAAAGGAAATTAGGGAAATTGGAAACCCAGTGTTAAAGAATGTATTAGACATATGGATTAAATATAAGAAAAAGTTAATACCGGAGGGTTCAAGAATAATTCCAGTTATAATGGAAAAGAAGTTCCCAAAAAAAATTAAAAATATATTGGATAAAGTATTAAGGGGGAAAAAACAGAGACAAAATAGGGGACTGGATTAAGAGGGGAATGAAGAAGGAAAAGATAAAGGAGGAATTTGGGGAAATAAAATTGACATGGTTCCATGTTGTTCAGCTAGAGCAATGGTATAAGAATTGGGTAAAAAATAATAAAGAGGGGAGGGAACCTAACCAATTTGAACAAATAATACAAAATGGAAGGGATATAGATGATTATAAAAAATGAAAGGTGTAACTGGTAGAATCTATAGAATATTGGGTGGAATAAAAGAAGGATAGAGAAAAAATACCACTCTTAAGGAATTATGGGAGGAGGAGTTAGAGATGAAAATAAATGAAATGGAATGGTCACAATTGTGGAAACAAAGGCACTTGAAAAATTTATCAATAAGAGTTAAAGAAAATTATTATAAGATAATTTGGAAATGGTATTTAATGCCATTAAAATGTAAAATATTAATAAAAACCATCCAAAAATTGCTGGAGAGGCTGTCAGGAAGTGGGAACATATATACATATGTGGTGGCAATGTAAATATGTAAGGAAATTTTGGTACAAAATATTTAAAGAGATAGAGGATATAATGAACATCAAATTGGAAAGAAACCCTGGTATTGTATTATTATCAATATATAATAACAATAAGATGGATAAAAAAGGAAAAGAAGCAATAACAAATTTATTGACAATAGCAAGACTGCTTATAGCAAGGAACTGGAGAAAAGTAATAGATGTACAGATTGAAGAATGGTATAAGGAAGTATGGAAATTGGCAATAAATGATAAGCTAACATGCAAATTAAAAGTTAAAAGAGGGATATGGAAAAAATGATTTTGATAATGTATGGGGGAAATTTATTGAGAAAGGACTCCAAAAAAGGGATGGAGGGCTACTGCCTTAGGAAGAAAGGAGATTTTGGTTAGACAATGCATAAGAAATGGCTCGGGGTGGGAGGGGGGGGATACACAGTGGTGAAGAAATATAGATAGACAAATGTTAACGATGTAGTAGATATAAATCAACAGTAGATATAAAAGAATGATGCAAGCATTGTATGATAAATTAAATATCTGCTATGTGATAAAAGCAATTATTGTATGAAAAATTTTAAATTCAATAAAAACTATTTTAAAAAAAGGAATGCTTGAGGTCATAGTCTCCTATTCCTAGGCCATAATCATTTACCCTCGCTGGGGCTGTATGAACCCTAGGTGAAGGTTTACGCCTCTGACCTACACCAAAACTGTGCACACCAAAAATATGTAATTCCCCTATGTATTCCACCACAGATCAGGAGCAAATGCCTATTTAGCTCCTGGCCCTCACCAAATCCACTAAAATTACCCTAATGCCATTTTAGAGATCAGTCAAAATATATTGTTGCCCAGTTCAGAAAGATGGATACCATCATTCAAATAGAGTTCTGATATATCATATTTTAGCACCATATGAAAAGTAAGAAACATGCATTTGAACAAAACATATCATATGGCCAAATTGACCCTTTTTCGAGCCACATCGAATTTCTTTCCATCACCGTGCAGCCAACGTGGCCTAGGGATATTCACAGACCATGCCAAGTGGGTTTGAGACATAGATGTTAATGAATTGATAACCTGCACAGTGGCTTGGTTATCACACCAAAAATGAAGAGTGGAATTTGAAAATTGATCTGCCCCTAGTGTCACCACTACCAAAATAGGAAAAAAAATCAGGACTGTTAAGTCAGAGGTGATCCCTCTAATTTTCCCGATCTTGGACCATAGCTCGGCACACCAGTGCCCATTAAAGTAAATCCTGAACCTAATGGCTCGAGAGGCCCCTGACGCCATTTGAAGGGCATTCTTCAATCATAGGTCCTGCCTCCAAAAAGAGACCCGATTAACTGTGAAAAAATTGTAGCCAGATAGCAAACTCCGCCTTAATCTCATGGGTAATCTACAAATGATGATGTGGTGACCTAAACCATGATATAGCATCGCAGCTTGGACAAATGGCATGCCCAGGGACCACAACCCTGCATGTAAAATTAAAATGACCAATAATTTATTAAAAAGGCCACCAAATGGCCGTCAGGCCGTAGCCAACAACCGGGCCCACCTCATGGCCCATAAGCTTGTATTAATTCCAAAAAACTGCCCGAGTCGGGAGAGAGAGACCAAAGCGCAACAACAGACACCTTACTCCACGCACTTACCCCAACAATGAAGGGCTACCCTTACCCAAATGGCCAGGCCATGAAACAGGCCAAGCCATGAGGGAAAAAAGGCCAGCCTTGGCAGCAAACCCCAATATGGCTCACTATAAACGCCACCGCACACTGCCACCATCCCAGGTAAGGACCAAGGGAAGGCGCCACATGGTGCTACACAGAAAGGGTGAAGGGAAGGCCCGCCCTGCACCCAAAATGAGCCACCAACCGTGAGGAAGAGGGAAAGGAGCAAACCCCACACAGCACGCCCCGAAAGGTGAAGGGAATGCCTCCAAAAACTGCAAAACAACCCAATCCATGGCAAACCGAGGAGGAAAATTGGGAAGGCTTGACTTAAAAGAGGGTGAGTGAGGAGGAGCAGAACTCTCTTTTCTCCCAGCTGCGGGGGGGGGGGGGGGTTTATTTTATTCTAAGAGAAAGTAATCAAAAACTGCAGTTTTCAAAGATGATTTCAATTTGAGACATAGGGCTCGTCTCTACCAGGCCTATTATCTGATCTAGACCAGAATTTACTCCAAGACGTACAAATTACATCCAAGGACCTCAAGCCCTTAACATGAGGTAAATGGGATACAACCAATGTAACCTACCATTAAGCAAAGTTGGGAATGCTTTGGAGTTTAGGCAAAACTCTAATATAGTCCCGCACTTAGTAGTGCAGGGAAAAAGGAATGGATTAGGACAGTGTAGCCTCCCATAATAGCTGCAGCAGATGACCACAGAGCAATAGAGAGCACCTGGTTATTGTCAGGCACCTTTGCTGACATCAGCAGAGATATCTGGCAATGGCCAAGATTTGGCCTGGAGCTGTATGGCCAATTGGCCATGTGTTAGCAGCAATGAAAATAGGAAAAGTATGATCATGGTCCATCCCGCTACCACTGTAGGATGAACACATAGCTTGTGAGTATTTCCAGTGCCAGGCCAGAATGTTGCTGTTCCAGACTTGCCCTGGATTTTGTAGTACATGCAGGTGATCCCTTAATTTATATCCAATATGCATGTGTGCATGTTTTTGTGCAGAAAATGACACATAAAAAGAAATCCCTTTCACAGAAAGTATTTTTAGTGACAAAATGCTAATTTATAGAAATCATGCTATCTATGAAGGACATCTTTTTTGTGAAGAAATGGTTATTCTCACTACTGAAAATTCTATTTTTCCTTACAGCAAACTTTTTTCTATGCAACAAATGACTTTTTTCCATGTTAAAAAACATGCATTTTTTTCTCAAGTAGAAGGGTACTTTACAGAAAAAAAGACTTAGAAAAAACTCAGCAAGCATTTAAAACTTCAAATTATTCTTCTACCTACATTATCCCCAGTTAGTATCCAATATCTTTTTCCCTTTCTTTCCTCCCACATAGGTAAGTCTACACTGTTAAGTAAATTCAGGGCCAATCCATTGCAGAAATGACCCCAGAGGCAGCTAGACATATCCTCCCAAACCTATGGTGATGGCCAGTTGGAGTCTACATAGTCCAGCTGGATTGAGACTGCATCAGCCCTACTGGTCTCTGTCACTTCACCTTTGCATCACAGTCATCACTCCCAGCCAGGCCCAGAACTCCATGTAAGATCCTAGCTGTTGGTGACCATGAATAAAGTATGAGCACAGGGAAAAGAGGATGGCTGTGGCACTCCATATAGAGAGCAGACTAGGCTAAATCAGATCCAATACTGTTGTCCACATTGTTTTGAAGCCGGGGGCACTTCAGCGTTTTAACAAAACCTCTTGACTTTTATCAAAGTGGGGCAGACCCAGATGAAAGTGATTTAACAGAAATATCCATCTCAAGTTTAGAAACATTGTGAGAATAGCCAGGAGAGTCCAAGTTTTAATGCCTATGTATATCAGCCCACAGAAACACATAATGCAAGTACAGATACATGTAATTTTGGGAGAGTACTAATTTAAATGTATCTGCTGAGTAGTTTCATGGACGTGAAGTGGGGGAACTTTGCCGATCAACATTTCTTTGCATTTGGAGGAACCCTGCAGTCAGGGCCAGCCATAGATAATTTTCAAGTGTAAGTGAACGGAATTTTGCCCCCCCCCCCCCAAACCAATCACTGAAAAATAAAAGGTAGAAGGTAGAGGTGTGCAGCCACAGTCCCAAACGAGTTGCAGACTTGTTGCAAAGCATAATGTTTTGGTGCTTAATTTGTAAAATCACAACATAATTTGACGTTTATTAGGCTTTTCCTTAATCCCTCCTTATTACCCAACATTTTCGCTTATCCAAAGTTCCACTGGCCCGTTTATGTTGGATAAGTGAGACTCTACTGTATCATAAAAACATGGGAAAAGTTTATTAAACGACAAAAACTTCTGGTTTTTGAGGGACATCATCCTGCATCACATTTTGTTATAGTTTTTCAATGAAAAATATCATGTTTTACAACAAAACGAGAGAGAAAGCAGTTCAATACATGGTAATCTTATGTAGGAATTACTATATTTATGAATTTAGCACCAAACATTGCAATGTAATGAAAACATTGACTACAAAAACATTGGCTATTATTATTAACAAATTGACTGCAAATAAAGATAGAATTGCACAAAATAAATTGCAGTTAGAACATTGTCGGAAGTTAAATCCATTAAAACTTCAGTCCTTGCTGCCTAAAGAAATAGCTGTGGATCTGGGTGGGAGGCCGACTACGTTGGATAATCTAGAACGTTGGATAAGTGAAGGTTGGATAAGCGAGACTCTACTGAACTAACTATGGCTGACTGCTTAGCCAAAATCAGATGGGAGTTGGTACTTTTAGGGTACTTAGGTCCTAAAATGTATATACCACCCTCAGTTACCAAGAGTAAAATAAATACAAATTAAAACTTTAGAAAACAAGAGTCAATACAAAGAAACACTAATGGGGGGAATTAACATTTTGAGAAAGCAGTGTATTTTTGGATTGCTGTAGGTTTTTTGGGCTGTAGGTTCTTCCTCAGTCTCCAACAGATCTCAACCTCTGAGGATGCCTGCCATAGATGTGGACAAAACGTCAGGAGAGAATACTTCTGGAACACGGCCATACTGCTTGGAAAACTCACAGCAACCCAGTGATTCTGGCCATGAAAGCCTTTGACAACACATTATTATTATTATTATTATTATTATTATTATTATTATTATTATTATTTTCTGCCAAAAAGTGCTGGGATCTCATCAAACCACAGCTCCCTTGATTCCATAGCATTGAGCCATGGCAGTTAAAATGGGGTCAAACTGCATTAATCCTACAGTGTAGATGTCCCCAAAGAGAGAGAGAAATAAAGAAGAGGCAGAGCTCTATGTCAAAGGGATGGATAAATCGGTTTTTGCAGATGCTGTGTGTCTGTTTAATGATCAGGTATGTTTAATGATAAGTCTTGCAACAAACCTGTCTGTTGGTTTTAAGTGACCCATGCTCTGCTAGCCTTGGCTGCAATGTGGTGGTTTTAATCCTTGCCTACTCTTCCACCCAGCTGTAAAACCCGGAATATCAAGGCAGATAATCCACAATATCGGCTTTGAACTAGATTATCTGAGTCCACACTGCCATATAATCCAGTTCAATGTGGATTTTATACAGCCGTGTGGAAGAGGCCTTCTATACTCCCATATAAGATTATCAAAGCAGATAATTCACATTATCTGCTTTGAACTGGATTGTATGAGTCTACACTGCCATATAATCCAGTTCAAAGCAGATGATCTGTATTTTATATGACAGTGTAGAAGGGGCCATTGTCAAGCCTAAGATAGCAGTGTAGTGGTTTGAGCATTGAACGATGGCTCTTGAGACTTGGGTTAAAATTCTTTGCTGTGCTATGGAAGCCCATTAGGTGACCTTAGGTAAGTCACACTCTCTCAGCCTCAGAGGAAAGCTGCAGCATCCTCTCTTTGAACAAGTCTTGCCAAGCAATCCCTGTGATTGGATTGCCATAAGGTAGGAATGGCTTAAAGGCACAATGACCTAATCTAACCTAAAACTAGAAAATGAAGCACCTAAATATTAGGAATAATGTTTGTATTCTGTGTGATAGTAGAATCGATTGTATGGGACTGTTGTGGACTTGTCTTGTAGCTTTGAACCCTGGCTGATTCCTGCCTGGTGGAATACTTTGTTGGGAGGAGTTAGCTGGCCCTGATTGTTTCCTGTCTGCAATTCACCTGTTTTCAAATTGTTATTCTTTATTTACTGTCCTGGTTTTAATTTTTTGTAATGCTTAGAACCAGGTTTAGGAGGTTTTATGGGAGCCAGTGGGAGTTTTGTGGGAGCCTGAGAGGGCGCTGAGTGGAGCCAGAGCGGCCAGGGCGAGGGAGGAGGGAAAAAAGTTGTTGTGAGGACGGCTCTACAGTACCTTGAACTGAAGGAACTAGGGCTCGTGGCTCTGCAACTCCTGCTGCAGCCACTCCTGGCTGGGCTGCCTTGCGACTGCAGGAAGGCAGGCAGGCCCTGCTCTCAGGCCCTGGAATGATCCCCATCGTTCTTACCCTCCTCCTCTCCCTCCTCCTTGTGGCAGAGAGAGAGCTGAGCCCTCTTCCACTTCCAGGAGGTTCCTCAACTGCGCCCTCTAGAGGACGGTGCCTTCAGAAACTGCGTATTATCCTACCAGCTGAACCGCCCCTGCCTGTAGTTCAACAAAGTCTCTCCTAATTCTATCTTTAGATGTGTATAGAATATTAATTGGTATTTGCAGATTGGTAATAACAAGGCAACAGGAGACGAGGGGATCCGAGCTGAACTGTTTAAAATCTTGAAAGATGATGCTGTCAAGGTGATGCATGCCATATGCCAGCAAATATAGAAAACACAAGAATGTAAGTAAGTAAGTAAAACTTTATTTATATATCACCCTCTCTCCCCGAAGGAAATCAGGGCGGTTTACAAGCATAAAAACAGCAACATACATTACATAAGCAACACAATACACACATTATTAAACAAAATTAAAGACCTATACAACTCGTAAAACAGTGAAGACCATAAGAGACAATCACAACAACCAGAAGGAACAAAATACATAATCAGAGGGGTTGTCATGGTCTGTTATTAGGGATAGATTATCTTTGTACAGCATGTTTCAGGGCCAGGGATCGGTGGTACACCAGAGAAGAATTATTCAAAGACTCGCCGAAACTACCAGGTTTTCAACTCCTTGTGAAAGGAGGACAGAGTAGGGGCTTGTCTAATCTCCTTTGGCAGGATATTCCAGAGGTGGGGGGCCACTAACAAGAAGGCCTGCTCCCTCGTCCCCACCAGTCGCGTTTGGGATGAAGGTGGGAGCAAGAGGAGGGCCTCAACGGATGATCTCAGGGACTGCACCGGTTCATAGGGGGAGATGCAATCATGGAGATAGGCAGAGCCCAAACCGTATAGGCCAGATTGGGAAAAAAATCAGTTTCTATCCCCATACCAAAAAAAAGGGGAAATGTTAAAGAATGATCAAACTTTCATACAGTGGCACTTATTTCATATGCCAGTAAGCTCAAGATCCTGCAAGGTAGACTCCAGCAATACATGGAGAGAGAGTTGCCAGATGAACAAGCTGGGTTTAGAAAAGTCAGGGGAACATGAGATCAAATTGACAATATCTGCTGGATAATGGAGGAAGGTATGGAGTTTCAGAAAAAGCACATTTTTCTGTTTTATTGACTATTCTAAAACCTTTCACTGTACGGATCATAATAAATTGTGGCAAGTTCTTAGTGGTATGGGGACATCAAATCATCTTGTCTGTCTCTTGAGGAATCTGTATAACAACCAAGTAGCAACAGTAAGAACAGACCATGGAACAACAGATTGGTTCAAGATTGGGAAAGGAATATGGCAGAGCTGTATACTTTGACCCTACCTATTTAACTTGTATGCAAAACACACCATGTGACATGTGGGACTTGATGAATCCAAGGCTGGAGTTAAAAATGCTGGAAGAAACATTAACAACCTTAAATATGCAGATTATACTACTTTGATGGCTGAAATTGAGGAGGAGCTGAGGAGCCTTATCATCAAGTGAAAGAAGAAAATCAAAAGCTGGGCTGCAGTTAAACATCAATAAAACCAAGATTATGGCAAACAGATTGATTGATAGGGTGTGAAGGCAGTGACAGACTTTGTATTTTCAGGTGCAAAAATCACTGCAGATGCAGACTGCAGCCAGGAAATCAGAAGACATTTAGTTCTTGAAAGGAGAGCAATGACCAACCTCAATAAAATAGTGAAGAGACATCACACTAGCAATGAAGGTCCACATAGTTAAAGCAGTTGTATGGATGCGAGAGCTCGACCATAAGGAAGGCTGAGCGAAAGAAGAAAGATGCTTTTGAATTGTGGCGTTGGAGGAAAATTCTGAGTCCCTTGGACCACAAGAAGATCCAACCAGTCCATACTCCAGAAAATAATGCCCAACTGCTTACTGGAGGGAAAGATATTAGAGGCAAAGATAAAGTACTTTGGCCACATAATGAGAAGACAGGAAAGCTTGGAGAAGATAATGATGCTGGGGAAAATGGAAGGAAAAAGTAAGAGGGGCCGACCAAGGGCAAGATGGATGGATAGTATCCTTGAAGTGACTGGCTTGACTTTGAAGAAGATGGGGGTGGTGTCAGCTGGGAGGGAGCTCTGGCATGGGTTGATCCATGAGGTCACAAGGAGTCGGAGTGACTGAACGAATAAACAACAACTTCAGAGAGCCACTATCTTGTAATGGTTTCCACATTGGACCATGACTCTGGGAACAAGACATTAATTCCCGCTTGCCCTAGAACCCACTGGGTCACCTTGGAGAAGTCACTCACCCTCATTCTAAAAGGCAAACCCCCGCTAATCAAAACTTGCCAAGAAAACCTTGTGATACATTTGCCTTTATATTGCCATAAATCAGAAGTGACTTGAAGGCATATAACCACAGCATTTATAATGTGGCATGGTAATATCAGTAATCATACAGCTTCTGTATGTCCATATCAGTAAAAAGGCAGATTTGGGAGTTGTGTTACCACTATATCTATTTCCAAGGCCATGATGAGGCTGGATAAAATAGGTTATCATGCCATAGTCTCAGTGCTTAAGCAATATGTTTGTTAAGGACCTGCATCTTAATAGCTGCATCTTCTTAGCTGTTTGTGGCTTGAGTGAGCATGGGAAGTTCTTTAACACAGCATTTTAATGATATCATTAAATGAAATATGCATACACTCATTTGTTTTGTTTTAATTGGATGTGTTTCAAGATTGCTATTATGAAAACATGGGGGGGGGGAGAGAGAGTTGTAAATCGCCTTGAGGGCTGTTTGAACTGAATGGTAGATCAGAAAATTTAAACACAATAAATATTCACACCTTTTATTCTACAGTCCACAGCACATGGAAATAATGCAAATTGCTAGTCCCCTTGGCCACAAGAACAGATGGATGGAGGTGCTGGATGCCTTTAAAGTGCAGCACTGGATTATTACAAGTGGTCTTTCTGTTAAAGTTTCAAAGTGGCATACTGAGTGTCCTGCTTTGGTACCAGCCAGGTACTGAATATCTAATTCTCTCCATACTGTGCTGACTGTATACCCCTTCCAGTGAATGCTTATTAGGAAGAGCTTTGCCAAAGAGAGGCAATTAATGCCCCACAGAGAAGTGGCTGTGTACTTAACCCTAATGGGAAAGGAAATGAATTAATTTAAGATTTGCCCTTTTAACCAAAATCCTAGTACTTGAAATGTCTGGCCCTATAGAACAAATTCCCCGCATGCCATTTTGCAATTAATTTCATCTCCTTGAACTAAAAACAAACAATCTGACAAGGGTGATTTATGCAAATATCTGCTGTCTACTTCTTTGATGTTGCAAGTTTTTTTTTAAAAAAAGGAATATCAGATATCTCAGCTCGAGGCTTAGTGCTAGAATGTCATTTATTTATTTATTTCATCTTTTAAAAAAATAATATAAAGCTTGCAGCTATTTTTGGATGGTTTGTTTTATTAAACACATTTCTTTTGACAGGAAATGCTAAAATACAAAAACAAAGAGCTACAATCAAAAGACATTTGGCCGGAGATCCAGCTAACTGTTTTAACTGCTGGGAGGTAAGTGTGTGTGAGAGTATGTGTTTGCATTTTAATGCAAAAAGCAAATGTATGAGCAGGAGCCAGCTGATGGTGAATACTATAATTTGAAAGCATTAGACTTGAGCAACACAATGCATTTGCCTGCTTTTCTTCACCATCAATGCACACACAGTCTATATTAAAATCATGTTCATTTTATTGTTGTTCTGTTTAAGCATAGAGCTGGGCTGGACTTTTACAGGCTGTTGGCAATTTGTAGTATATGTTTCTTTGGGAATGCCCCTATTTAAAAAAAATGGCAATTGGTTTTGTAAAGAATGCAAGTGTACAAAGATTTATTTTAGTTTCTATGTAGATGCAAAAGTTTCTCTCCCATCACACTCCCTACCATTTTTACATCTTAAAAGCAATACTTTCGGGCTTGAAAGAGGGATAAGGACTACTTATATACTCACACATAAATCTTGAAGTTTTATTTAAGAATTTGATCCCCAAAAAACTGTGTTGACTTATCCACAGGTCAACGTAAGTGCCATTCCAAAACTTTTACCACCCAAAAAGGAACAATGCCCATCTTTTTAGGCCAGCACAAATGTGTATGCCTGCTGGAATTTTCTAAATTCTTTACCAAATTTTTTCACTGTTTCATCCTTTAATCAAGGGGTCCTCAAATTCATGGACTGTTGGGGGTCAGACTATACTTTTAAAAAACATGAATAATTTCTATGCAGACTGCACATATCTTATCTGTAATGCAATGTATGGAAGCAGAAGAAGACAATATAATAGAAAGGGCAAGAGACCTCTTCCAGAAAATTAGAAACATTGGAGGTAAATTTCAGGCAAAAATAGACATGATCAAAAACAAAGATGTCAAGGACCTAACAGAAGGTGAAGAGATCAAGAGACTATGCAGAAGATCTGTATAGGAAAGATAATAATAATAATAATAATAATAATAATAATAATAATAATAATAATAATACTTTATTTTTTTTATTCCGCCACCATCTCCCCGAAGGGATTCGGGGCGGCTAACACAGGGCCAAGCCAAAAGACATAATGTAAACAAGTTAAAATATAAAACAAGACAATAAAAACAAGTAACAAGCAGTATAAAAACACAAACACAAATATCAAGGATTGCTTTGACAGTGTGGTGAGTGAATTAGAATCAGATATCCTGAGGAGTGAGGTTGAATGGGCCTTAAGTAGAATTGCTAATAACAAGGCAGTAGGAGATGACAGAATCCCAGCTGAGTTGTTTAAAATCTTAAAAGATTATAAAGTGATGTCAAAGTGATGCATGCCATATGCCAGCAAATATGTAAAAGCACAAGAATGGCCATCAGATTGGAAAAAAATCAATTTATATCCCCATGCTAAACAAAGGGAAATGCTAAAGAATGCTCAAATTGGCACTTATTTCATATGCCAGTAAGGTAATGCTCAAGATCTTGCAAGGTAGACTCCGGAAATAAATGGAAAGATAGTTGCCAGATATACAAGCTGGGTTTAGAAAAGGCAGAGTAATGAGAGACCAAATTGCCAATATCTGCTGGATAATGGAGGAGGGTAGGGAGTTTCAGAAAAAACATCTATTTCTGCTTTATTTACATTCTAAAGCTGTTGACTGTGTAGATCATAATAAATTGTGACAAGTTCTTGGTGGTATGGGGATACCTAGTCGCCATGTCTGTCTCCTGAGAAATCTGTATAACGACCAAGTAGCCACAGTAAGAACAGACCACAAAACAACAGACTGGTTCAAGCCTGGGAAAGGGGTGTGGCCGGGCTGTGTATGTTCACCCTATCTATTCAACTTGTATGCAGAACACACCATGCGATGTGCAGGGCTTGCTGAATCCAAGGCTGGAGTTAAAATTGCTGGAAGAAACATTAACAACCTTAGATATGCAGATGATACCACTTTGATGGCTAAAAGCAAGGAGGAGCTGAGGAGCCTTATAACCAAGGTGAAAGAAGAAAGTGCAAAAGCTGGGCTGCAGTTAAACATCAAGAAAACCAAGATTATGGCAACCAGACTGACTGATAACTGGCAAATAGAGGGAGAAAATGTGGAGGCAGTGCAGACATTGTATTTCTAGGTGCAAAAGTTGCTGCAGCCACAGACCGCAGCCAGGAAATCAGAAGACGTTTACTTCTTGGGAGGACAGCAATGACCAATCTCGATAAAATGGTGAAGAGTAGAGACATCACATTGGCAACGAAGGTCCACATAGTTAAAGCAATGATATTCTCTGTAGTAGCCTACGGATGCGAGACAAATTATGGAATGCAAGAAAATCTTTGCTAACAATTGTCATCAAGAAATACATTTGTTCTAGTTTGATGCTTCTATTTGTTTCTTGGCATCTATGAATGCCAAAGTGCTGTGTAGATTGATGACTAAGATAAGGTTTTGCTATTTGCACTGTTCCTGTTCAATCATAGGAAGTAACATAAAATAAAATAAAAAATAAACCCCTCCAGGTTTCTGGAGGCTAGTACTTATCTTCATAGGACTTCATTCCATTTTTAAGAGTTCAACAGATTCATTTATACTGCGTCCTAAGTGGTGCAAGTGATTTAATGACTGGTAAGTTTCCTGAAAGAATTACTATATGGTATATGGGCACTACCAGAAAAAAGAATCCTGTAGCCACTATTTTACACATCACAGTTTTAAATCCTATATGTGTATTCTGAAAAATAAAGAGAGATGAATGAAAAGTATAAAATAGTGGAGGGAATTATTAGTCTGCAAATGTTTACAGGATAAGGGAGCATTGTGGAGAGATGTGAATGTTTACAAAGTAAATAAAAGTAGCTCAGGATTTCCATTGTCTGAAGCATAATTACACATCACAAATAGTCATTAGAATGACAAGTGATCTCTTGATCCAGTCAGTTTGGGAAAAGATAGTCTCATTAGAACCCCTATGGATTGAATGTCACAGTTGCTGAAAATTGATTGGGTACCATTTAGAAAATTCATCTCTGTAAAAACTGGAAAGCAAAGAGGGATATATTAGAAGGGGAGAAAAGTCATCTACCACTTCATTATCTGGGAAATCCAATGCCTAGAAAGTATTCCAATCTGGTTCTTGGTGGCCAAGTGATTTTTTATAAGACAAGACAACAATAAAAGGTAAAGGTTTCCCTCTAACGATAAGTCCAGTCGTGACCGACTCTGGGGGTTGGTGCTCATCTCCATTTCTAAGCCGAAGAGCCAGCGTTGTCTGTAGACACCTCCAAGGTTATGTGGCCGGCATGACTGCATAGAGCACCGTTACCTTCCTGCCGGAGCGGTACCTATTGATCTACTCACATTTGCATGTTTTCAAACTGCTAGGTTGGCAGGAGCTGGGGCTAACAGCGGGCGCTCATTCCGCTCCCGGGATTTGAACCTGGCACCTTTTGGTCCACAAGTTCAACAGCTCAGCGCTTTAACTCACTGTGCCACAACAGTACGACCAAGCTTATTTCTAGAATTCCAGCTTGATTGTTCTGTTAGATAAAGTCACTGTAGAGATCATGCAATCTTTTATCAAGTTGTTGTTTGCCACCAGTACATGGACTGCAAAATCAGCTGAAATATCAGAACACTATGAGAATTACCATGCTACCATTTTACATTCAAATGACAAAGTATTTTGAGACATTTCAGAAAATCAGTTTTATTTGACATAAAATGCATGGTATGATATGCTTTTGATGAGGTGGGCTTGAAACAGATTCTCCGCCCCTCTTTCTTCGACTGAAGGATTGGGAGTCCTTGCTAATTGTCAGCTAATCTGAATTCTGTCAGGGATCACTTTTATCGATTTCTGATGACCAAACTCATGATGGTGGTCAGAGCAGAAAGGCTGAGTTGGCATCTAACCTCTACTCAAGCATTCTCAAGTATTAGAATCATAGGATATTCTTATGGGAAATGAGCAGGCACTTTGGTACTATTAGACTACTTCAGTCATTTACAAAATATACATAATAATAATAATAATAATAATAATAATAATAATAATAATAATTTATTTATACCCCGCCACCATCTCCCCAATGGGGACTCGGGGCGGCTTACATGGGGCCATGCCCAGAACAATACAATATAAACAGCATATAAAAGAACAACACATCACAACACAGTGAACAATACAATAAATAATAATATCCATTACAATACAAATCAAGTAAACAATGAAAACAAGGGCGAACCACATGAACATTAAATTAAAACTCGGGGTGAGAAAGACATAAGAATAAAAACCATAGCGAACAGGGTCATAAGGAAGTGGTGTAGTCTAGAGGATAGATATTAGAGGGAGCAACGGAAAAGAAATATAAAATAGTTATTCTCCAAAGGCACAACGGAAGAGCCATGTTTTCAAGTCTTTTTTGAAGGCTACTAATGTGGGGGGCTTGCCTAATCTCAATGGGCAGTGAGTTCCACAATCGGGGGGCCACAGCAGAAAAGGCCCTCTCCCTTGTTCCCACAAGGCGGGTCTGGGATATTGGCAGTGGCGACAGGAGAGCTTCCCCTGATGATCGAAGGGATCGGGCAGGCTTATGATAGGACATACGGTCACGAAAGTAGGTGGGTCCCAAACCATTTAGGGCTTTATATGTGATGGTATACACCTTGAATTGGGACCAGAAAATAAACGGCAGCCAGTGGAGCTCCTTGAACAAGGGAGTACATTCCCCTTAGAGATAAACATAGACCCTATACAAAATTCAGAGCAGCTGGTAAGTGGCAAGGACCTTCAGCCCATCAGTCTAAGACATTGGGATGTGGATTCATGGCTGTTTCGGGATGTAGCCCTGAAAAGCTTATGTCAGTTAAAATGTGTTTATTTTCAAGGTGTCACATATCTGATTGTTTTGCCTAAACTTCTTTTTGGATGTAAAAAATTCTCATTTGTATCCCTTAATTACCAATAAGTGATAAAGAATAATCAACTTATTAACAATGGCCATTTATAAATTAGTTATTGGATGACAATACAAAGAATCACAATCTATTCCTGGGTTGCAAATATGTCAAAAGTCAGACGCCAGTTAGAGAGCAAACTAGGGTTTATTTAAACAATTGTCCAAAAAAATCTCAATAAACACAAAAAGACTTAGAACACTTAAGCTTCAGTGTTACTAAGCAAAATGAGCAAGGAAAAACTCCAAAAACAAAAGCTAGCAAATAATCCGGATTAACCAGATATATAATCCGGGTTAAACCTATAGTTCCTGGACTTGACCCAAAAGTCACAATGGGCTAAGCAATGAAGGCATAAGCTAAAGCAAGCAGAATGAAAGCCCACAAGCTCTTCAAAAAAACTTAAAGGTTCAAAAAGGAGTCCAAAACAAACAAACATCCAAACCGTTCTGGCGAACTCTCAGTCGCTAGCAGCAAGACTAGAAGGAGAGCGAGTCACTGGCAAGCCCGCAGCAAACCGCTGCTGGAGCCTACTCCAAACCAGGAGTTAAAGGAACAGAGCAGGGGAACGTCGTCAAGCCGTTCCGAGGTCAGGATAAGTTAGCAGCGTCAGGCCGCTGCAGAAGCAAACACCACACCAAGAATTAAAGGGACAGAGCGGGAAAACGTCGTCAAGCCGGTCCAAAGTCGGGATAAGCAGTCAGCGTCCGCGTCAGGAATGAAGGCAGTAGATAGACAGCCACGGATTTGAGAATGATGCCAAACCGCAGCTGGAGAACGAAGAGCAAAGCCGAGTCAAGTTCCAGTCCAAGGTCCGAGGTCCGAGAGGTTGAAGTCATCCATGATGGTCACAACACGAAATGGCACAGAGAGCCAAAGCAACGAGGGCGAACAGCAGCTAATGCGAAACAGTAATAACAGTGCAGTCCAGGAAAACCCACACAATTCCAGCCCTCCATTGCAGAATAATCTGGATTAAACTTACATCCATTGCAAAGTCCCAGTCCAGTCTTCAGTAACACACACACAGGAAACCCAATGGCGTCCAGCAATACCTTGCCACACACAAAGTATAGTGGCCAAACAACCCCAATATATCCAGGTCTCCCTGGGCGTCCAAACTACTCACGCCCAAGAACAGGTGTCCCAACTTCTTAATCCGAATCAGAACTCCACACAGCCAACGCCCTTGGGTCAGGTGTCTCGAATTCTTCATCGGAGTCCCAATCATCCTGCCCACGCCCAACTCTATCCACACCTCTGGACCCACTCTCACTCCTCCAAGCAGACCAAGTGGGATCTGCTTCTGAAGACACCCAAGTTTCCCCAGCATCAGCAGCATCCATAGGCCCCGATTCCTCCCCAAGCATCTCTGGTGCCCGTGCCGAGTCCGTGCCCAATTCCTCTGTTAATACCTGTTCCCCAGCATCCATGTCCACCTCAAGATCCCCACATGAATCCTCCTCAGAAGACTCCCCATCAGTCTCCCTGACCCTTTTCCTAAACAAATCCTCCAACGAGCCCTCCGCGCGAGGGTTTTTCCTTCCTCTCCTGATCCCACCACTATCATTCACAGTCTCCGAAGGCACATTCACAACAAATATATAATCATCAACATATTTCTCTTTCACTCTCTCCCCATACAATGAAAAATACAAAGGAGGAACTTCAAAATGTTCTCCCTATATGGGGAGAAGTTATAATGGGATTATGGAATAGTCATTTAGTTACACTGAGATAAAAGACAACTAATGAAGTGTTTTATCTCAGTATAACTAAATGAGTAACCACTCAGTACTATAATTGCCAGTAATGTCAAAGCATATAATCTAACTTCATTCAAAAGGCAAAGAAAAACATCCTATTGATGTGAGAAAATTATTTAATGAGTAAAATGGCCTTAATAAACCTTAACTTTAGGATTCTATATAACATGTTATTAATATGCTTCAACTCAATTAATGCATAATATGTTCATCTATCTCTTGCTGTTTACTTGGTCTAAATATTTGAAACCATTTTATTCAGCATTTATTTTTGTTGATAGTTTACACAACTCAGCTCCTTTCCTCCACCCATCCCATAAACCTGGAAAGTTCTCAGTAATAACTCTGCTACAAAGACTTCATTGACACCCCCCCCCCCCAACCTTCTCTTTTCAAAGGAAGTAGCTACATGTTTCACTCATATTTTCATGACAAATGTATTATTAGTGGGAAACTAACCAGTGGTTATCTGGATAGGTATATAGTAAGAGTTTCATGCAATGTTTTAAACAAAAGTTGTGTTAACAAAATTACCAAAAAAGGGGAAAAATCCAAATCTAGCATGTTCTGAGGATGTCAACATGTTACCTTACTGCCATGATAATTTGTTTCTTTTCCTTTTTTCAGGAATGGAAATCATGTATGGAATATTCTGGCTTGCCTGATGTTCAGTGGAGGCACTCAATGATGGTACCTCTGCCATGGAGTGACCAAGAAAGACCTCAGTTTCCATCCACACCCAGTGAATAACAGTGGATAATTTTATTTTTAATATAGATTTTATTTTAAAATTGTAATACACCCAGAATACACATTACAAACATATACACATATACATACATAGACAACACATCACCCACAATAGAATATAATAATTTTATAAAGCTATTGGATTATCTTTCATGTGATAGTGTTATTTAATTAATAGTTTCAAACTGGTCTAAAATAGCAGTAGATTATAATATCTCTGGGAGCCTCCGGTGGCCTAGTGGACTAAAGCCTCGTGACTTGAAGGTTGGGTTGCTGACCTGAAGGCTTCCAGGTTCGAATCCCACCCGGGGAGAGCGCGGATGAGCTCCCTCTGTCAGCTCCATCTCCATCCGGGGACATGAGAGAAGCCTCCCACAAGGATGGTAAAAACATCAAAAACATCCTGGCGTCCCCTGGGCAATGTCCTTGCAGATGGCCAATTCTCTCACTCCAGAAGTGACTCAAGTTGCTCCTGACACGAAAAAAAAAATCTCTGCAGATAGGAACTAACTAGTTAAATCAATTATGTCATAATTAAATTGGAAATTTCCTAATGTAATATAAATGGGTAACCTAATAACATTTTAAAAATAAAAGATTGGCTTAAGATGGCCCTTAATATTTATTAATTCAAGAATTAGGTTATCAATTGATTAATGAGATGCAATATTTAAAACCTAACCATATTTACATTTATAAAAATGTAAATGGCACTTAACAAAAGTTGGTGACAAGAGAGAGGAAGGAAGGAAGGAAGGAAGGAAGGAAGGAAGGAAGGAAGGAAGGAAGGAAGGAAGGAAGGAAGGAAAGGAAATGTCCCCCAGTTTGATGCTGTCTTAACTAGGAATAACATTGGAGTGAGCAACATTTCTTTCCAAAATCTAATTCCACATCAGATGTGTAATAAGATCAAGACTGTAATCTTACATGACATAAAGTACTTGAAAAATGACATACATGCTCCTCAACTATTTAGTAGCTAGGAAAGGATGTGAAGCATCCAGTGTGGCTGGCAATACAGGTTGAGTATCCATCACCCAAAATGCTGGGAACCTGAGTGGAGGTCAAAATAAGATTATTTTTTGCCCTCATCTAACTAGGATGAGACTGCGTTTTTGTCCCTGGGCTGTAACAGGATAGATTTAGCACTGCACCTTATCTAGTTCCTATCGATTTAATTAATCTTCTCTAGATTGGGATACCAATTTGGATTGCTGTTAAGGAATTCAAATATGCATCCAGTCATACCTTCCCAACTTTTTCAGTAGTATGCAGAGGAAAAAAGTAGTTCAATTGTCTGTTATGTCTAAACTAGTTTGGATCAGAGAACTTAAAAAAGCACCCTCATAAAAAAGCTTTACTTAAAACTGTGTATCTTCATATATAGATGATTGAATTCTTAGAAAAGATGCTTTCTGCATTCCAGCAAATAGACAAACAAGCACTATCAGAAATCCCGTTTCTATTTCTTAGGATAGCAGCAACACAAATCATGTAGATTATAATGAGACAGTGTTATGTGGCCTCAGGCAGCAATTGTACCGAATCTATTTGCCAAATGCATATGTGAGCCTGTGACTTCTGTAAATGCTATGGCTTAATAAAGCAAAAAACAAAAACATTTGTGACAAACCAAAACTTCTCAGTCTTGATAATGATGTAGACTGCATTAAGATAAAAATAAAGCACTTAAAAATCCAAAAACAACAACACTATATGGGAAGAAATTATCCTGTTATTAAAGGGGGTGGGTGGGTATTTAGGGGTAGATAGGAAGAAATGGGACAGGGTAAGAAATGTCTTCAGGTTTGAGAATCCTGAAGAAGATGCACTTATTTAAAGATTCAACTAGGTGACCATGTAATGAAAAATACAAGTTTCCCATGAAGATCAACTGCAGGGACAGCATTTTGCCCATTTTCTCTACTACATGAATGTTACTTATAGAGTGACCAAATAAATTATTAGCATGCCTGCCGGGCATTCATGAACCTGGAAGGTGCAAACTCAGCAACTCCCTTTTCCTACAGTCTTGGTTTTATTAAGCTCTAGTAACTGAATCAAATAAAAACTCATTTATAGCTTCGAGCGTTTTTTTCCCTTTCATGAAAGAAATGAAATACAAACTGTTCATCGTATGGACACAAAGCAGTAAGCAAGCTTAATAACTCCAAAAAAATGAAAATTTACCACAGGTCTTCATATTCATAGGTTCCCTATATGCCATGAGATGTTTCTAACAGTTATAGAGTGTGTGAAGAAGATGAAGCAAAACAAATTAAAATAAAACATAATCATAGACTTTATTTGGTTTCTGGATGAACAAAGTGGTTTCTTACTTGATCTGAATTCTATTCGGTCAGCTCTTCTTGGTCAGCTAGCTAACAAATGCTTGGTTGAAATAAGAAAACGAAGTTCATTTTTAAAGTTAACTGTGGCAAACTAAATAACCTATAACACAACAATTTCATTGCTTATTAAGAAGAAGTAATACTAGCCTAGATCCATCAAATGTGCTGAAGAAGTGTGGCCTGGGAAAGCGTTGTCTTCTATGTTCAATGCTAAGCTTGATAAACATAATTTCCAAACAAATAAATATTTTTTATTTGATTCATTTTTTAAATAAAAGATGGAACATCATGTTCTGAAATACTGTTCTTGATATTTAGGAAATAGCATGCATAATGACATCATCCCCTGTGACATCAAGGCCCAGCTACAATTTTGTTCAAAAATTTAAGAATGTAGAAGGCTCTTAACCCATTGACCATAGTAATACTTGATTGTTGTTATTACTTTTTTGTTGAGATGTTTTCCTGGATTTTGTGTGAAAATTAAATCTGGAAATGACAATCGCAGTTGATTTGTAGAATAGGGAATTAGTAGGTATTGTAAAAGTCAGCAAATCCAGAATTAATGGAGAGCAGTCCCTGTGAACAATGCAGGTTTGTTCTTTTGTCAGTTGGGATGCAGGAGACTGATATTTGCACCCCTTTCTCCTGCCAGCAATCCCTAATGCAAGGATAAATGTGACACAGATCCTACTTCTGATGTTCAATTCAGATTAATGATGGGAGCATGGCATAAAAATGTTTTCTGGATTTTCACTAGATACATGTCAATCACAGCATTTGCTGCCCAAAAAGTCAGGACTGGAGAGAGGGGGGAAGCATTACTTAGCTATGCAATTAAGATGCATAAGAAGCATATGTAAAAATCCTGCCCATTATTAAAAAGTAGCTCAAACTGTTTTGACAAAATTTTGAAACAAAATTATTTACTTCAGTTCAAGCTTTATAACTTTAGCTGGAGTTACTTCCTGAGTCCTTTGGTGAATGAAAATATGGTGTGTGAATTAAATAAATAAAATCTTGGAAATATTTTTTTAAAAGATTAGAAGGAGGTCCTCTTTTCCATTTATTTGCAGGTGATATTTCATTTACTATAAAAGTCTTTTATGAAACAACATTGTGTTACCAAAAACATATAAAGAAGTGCATAAAGCCTAGCACTCTCTCTGTGTGCATGTGCCTTCAAGTCATCAGTCAGTTTATGGCTATCCAATGAATTTCCTAGAGTTTTCTTGAGTAAGGGATATTTGAGGGGGGGTGTTTTTGTTTTTTGTTTTGTTTTGCAAGTTCCTTACTCTGAAACATGGCCTTCAGCACAGAACTGGCCCTAGGTAATTTTTAGTAGTAGGCGAACAGAATTTTTGCACCCCCTCCCCCAAACCAATGGCAGAAAAAAACCCCACTTGCCTTGCAGACTTTGATGGTGGTGGTGGCGGCGGGTGAGGCCGCAGTGCATACCACCACGGGCCGGCCTTCTGGGCAGCGGGCGCTCTCTCCAGCCAGTTGAAGGCCTGCCAGCCACCTGTCCATGTGGCCGAGTGTGTAAGCCCTGCGCATGCGCACAGAAATTGGAATCCCTGCGCATGCACAAAGGACCACCACCCATTTTGGGCAATGGTCCTCTGCTTGTGCGCAGATCCTCGCCCATCCTCAGTGCCCAGCACCTCGGCGGCTTCGGCTTCTACAAAGGTGGTCACGGCGGGAGAGGGGTGGCTGCTGGCTCGGCTGGGCTCTGGCAGAGAGCTGTCTCCCATGCTGGGCAACCTGCCGAGGACGATTGAAGTTAATTTTCAAGAGGATCATCCTCGAGACAGCTCTCTGCCGTGCGCACATGGGGGTGCCTCAACTGTGCCCCTGGGTGGTTTGTGCCACAAGCGACCGCTTAATTCGCCTCGCCGGTGGGCCGCCTCTGCTTCAGCACCTGGTATTTGTGGGTGGTCTACTATCAAGTATTAACCAGAACTAACTCAAGCTAATCCTTTCTTAACTCCCACAATGAGATGGAATCTGGTTCCTTTAAGATTTTTAGGCCTTGGCATTCAATACTTCCTAGGCATTTATTCCTAATGAAATCAGTGTTAGAAGCAGTTTTGAATTAGTACAGTATAAATATCAATTTGAATATCAATTTCTGTTTGCATGCTCCTGCAACCAAATCTTGAACTTAGGAACAATATGTCTTTAAATATGTGCAGCAAAACATTACCAAAAATTATTTTCTCAAAAAAAAAAAATCAGGGAGGCTATATTGTTATGCATGCTATTACAGTATATTGGAATAATTCCCACATCGCTCTTCCCATCTTGTGAGCAATTAGAGAAGCCTTTTGATCATGGTCCAACTGGTGTTGGGAGGAGAAAAAAAATAGAGTCTCATCATATTTTTTTTAAAAAAATCAAATTAAATCTACACTTGAGAAACACTTATTTACTTCCAAAGATCTAGGGGAGATGGGACTTTGGTTAATCAGCCATTCTGATCTTTCTAGATGTGAACTTAATCTGCCTGCTTTACCCTTTGAAACATCACTTTTCTGCTCCTGCCAGTTTACATATTGCTCAGCTTAGTTCAAAACATGTGGATAGCTGACATTCCCTACAACAGAAGAAGAACTCCCCATTCTAGCGATCTGTGCATTTTCCTTCATCTCTTTCAAGTAACAACGAACACGAGGGATCTGCTTTGCATGGACCACACATAAGGTGAAGAGAAACAGTGAATGAAATATTCAAGCACTTTCCCCAAATCATCATGTCTCAAGTGAATATGGCTTCAGTGTAGGTGAGGAAAACCATTTTAAGGAGCAGTTTATAAAGGCTAGTGACCTGTGAATCTGTTAGACTGCAATTTCTTTCTTTCTTTTTTTCCCTGGGAAAGCTCTGTAACAAATAGATGTCATAAATAAGCATGTGTTATGATGATGAGAGAAGCTTTGTGAAACCAGACCAAACACCTATTTAGTCCCACCCACTGCTATTAATAACAAACAAGAATAAAGCCTTGGCAAGTTCACAAACCGAACATTAGAGCAATAGCTTTCTTCTGTTTTTGTTCCCAGTGTCTGTCTTTGAGTCTGGAGATAACAACTAGCTTTGTCATATACTATATGGGAATACCAACATATGTATGAACCATGCTCCTACATCTGTCACATGTTCCATGGTATTCTGCTTCCTGGATTGAGACAGAATGGCAAGTTTTATTTCTGCTTGAAATCAAGGGGCATAATCCCCAGAGGCAGTCAAGCTGGTGATAAAACAGTGGGTCTTTTTGATGTGTGGGCAAACATTGGGGTCACTCTGTTTCCTGGAATCTCTGCAGTAACTTGCATTTTCCTTGTCCTAGATTGACCCCTGGAAGCACACATCATGTGTTTGCAAGGCAAGTTCATTTATTTCACCCATGGAGACACAACATCAGTCAACCTTCATGGTTTTTATGGATCTGTCATTTCATTCAAATGACTTGTATCTAACCTGAATCTTTTCAGAGGTTATGAGCGTCTATATTCCTAAGTAAGTAGTCAGAATAATCTACAAATGTTACCACTCTGTGCACACAGTGTGAGATGCTTTAAATAAAGATCACACTCCTATACTTTTTAATTTGTTCCTACTATCTAAAGGAAAAGTGTTATTTCTCATAGTTTGCTAAACAGTTGAGGCATCCCATGATTGCATAGACTGCTCAACACAATGAGAAATCACTGTTTCCATTTAGATGTATAACACACCATCTTAATATGACTTACTAGGAATTTGGGTGAGCATGGGCAAGTCACACTCTCTTAGCCTCAGAGGACTGCAATGACAAACCTCTTCTGAACAAATCTTGTCAACCAAATTCTATGATATGTTCACCCTAGGGACAGCATAAATCAGAAATGACTTGAAGGGACACAATAACATCTAATAAGAAAGTGAGTTCCCTTGGGTTTAATGGCTTTTTTTGTCCCAGGTAAGTCTGCATAAAATATGAGCATAGACAAATATAAGGGTAATTAGTTTCATACTTTTATTGTAGCATTTCAGGTAGAACCATCAGAATAAACATTTGGTTGATTTTTTAAATCCCATGCTACATGTTTTAGAGATGGTTCACTATCTGTCAGAAGAAAGTATATGGAACTACCATCATTGTGAATCTTTATTAATAAATAGTAACAACTAATTTCGTAAAAAGTATTTTTTTCCTGTCTGTGAAACACCCAATTATTATATTTCATTATGTGTTAATTATAAAAATAAATGATTTTAAACATTCTCATAACTTCTGGTTTAATATAGAGATGTGACATGGGGATATTATTTCAAAACACACAAACACACACTGTTCCTAACATGAAACTATAAGATTATTGAGATAGGTTCTATCAGGGCTTTCTAAAGAAACATTTGAAACTTTTTGGTAGCATGTTATTACATTGCGTGTGAAGAATGTTACCTGCAGCTTTACTTTTGTATTTAAGTTTTAGAAGGAAAGCCTATTCTGTTCTAACAGATGAAACTGCAAATTTAAGTCATATTTTCAATGACATTTTATTGAGATTTTTCTATTAAGCACATTAACCCTTGCCCATTTTATATCTATGAAGACTGTCTGAATATTATGTCTTTTTTCATCTGACACAGAAGGCTGTTACACAAATTATCGCCAAATTGTTGTTTAAAACAGTGAAGAGAATTGATTTTAAATTTTGTTTAATCAAAATTAGTTTGCTTAGACATGCATTATATGTTTGTGCATTCTAGTGTTTTATTTTACTGCTTTTTGTATCATATTTTATATACAAGTTCTAGCATGAGTTTCATAGACTGGATGAATACATTTCATTTCACAATGAGAGCACAAAATTCACTCTACTACAACATGCTTTATGTTTTCCTTGTGTTACATGCATTTTTTTTTGCTCAGAGCCACATTCCACGACTTTAAGAAAGCTATAAAAAGTAAAAGAAAATACTCAAGTTTAAGAATTACAGCTGTCAAATATGTGTATAAATATCTGACAAGTAATATTCTATATATCTGGGAAGGTGGCCTACAATTCATAAAAACATATGCCAAATAATGCTTGTTAGTTGGCATGAGCGATCCATAAAAAAAATGGTTCTAAACTCGCTTCTAAAGTAGGGGGTGCTGGTGCTTCGTTTCTAAAGCCATTTCCGAATTTTGAAGCAAAAAAATTCAAAACTTTCTGAAACTTCTGAAACTTTGTATGCACTTCGTTAATGGTGGGTGCGCATGCGCATAAAGGAAAACATTATCATCAATGGGGAAAATTGAGGGGCCTCTCTCTCTCCCTCATTTTTTGAGCTATCCTAATGAAATTTGCTTCAGTGGTAGAACACATTTACATCTGTTAGCGCACCAAATTTCAGAATGTTTTCCTTATCCTCTGATTTTTGGTGAATTTTCATAGCTTTTATAATAAACAATTTTTTTTAATAATTGAAGAAATCTGTTCCTGGTTTGAAAGTCTTATTTCCTGTTTCATTGGGTTGTCTGTATTTTGAAAGTCATTGTACTACTTCAGAAACTTTGTTTTTATGGCTGAAACTTTGTTAAATTGGTGGAGAGAGACTCAAGAAACCATAATTATAATGACATTTATCAGCCAGGAACAGAAATCATAGCACACTATCAAGTCACTCCTGACAGATGGCCATCAGCCTCTGAATAAGGAAATCTGTTCCTGGTTTGAAAGTGTTTGGGTTTTCTGGGGCTGATAGTGTGTGACTTGCCCAAGATCACTCAGTGGGTTTCCATGGCTGAGTGGGGAATGAAGCCATAATCGTAGGACAACTCTCAAACCACTACACCAGGAGTCCCCAAACTAAGGCCTGTGGGCCAGATGAGGCCCTCCAAGGTGATTTACCTGGCCCCTGTCCTAAACTTTAGACCAGGAGTCCCCAAACTACAGCCCGGCCCGTGGGCCAGATGTGGCCTTCCAATGCCATTGACCTGGCCTCTGTCCTAAACTTTAGACTAGGAGTCCCCAAACTACTGCCCAGCCTGTGGGCCAGATGCAGCCCTCCAATGCCATTGACCTGGCCCCTGTCCTAAACTTTAGACCAGGAGTCCCCAAACTACGGCCCGGCCCGCGGGCCAGATGCGGCCCGCCAATGCCATTGACCTGGCCTCTGTACTAAACTTTAGACTTAAGGTTGACTTAAGTCTGAAATGACTTGAAGGCACACAACAACAACAATCCTAATTTTGGACTATTTCACCACAGTCTGGCCCTCCAACAGTCTGAGGGACTGTGAACCCTTGCACTACACTACACCATGCTGTCCCTTTTGTTGTTTATGAATGCTCCCATGAGAAAATGTATGGGTGAACTACAATTCCCAAAAGTCTTGGGTTAACCCTCCCAAAACTCCCCTAGGATACACAGCTGGTGTGTGCCAAGCTTGGTCCAGATCCATCACTTTTCTCCTTATCTGCAGTGTGGACTCATATAATCCAGTTTAAATCAGATAATCTGGAATCAGATCCTGGGATATAGGTTTAAAGCGCCCCATAGCAAGCAACCACCCACTCCAGGATGCCCAGACCTCCCTCTGCTTGTTCTGCAAACTGGTTTAAAGTTCTCCATAGCAAGCAACCAAGCACTCCAGGATGCCCAGACCTCCCTCTGTTTGTTCTGGAAACTGGTTTAAAGTTCCCCATAGCAAGCACCCACCCTTTCGTCCATCATGCACTCCTGTGATTGGTCGGGGAGCCGAGGCCATGTTTGGCTGTACTGCGCTCCCAAACAAGTTTGGTTGCATTAACAAATAATTTTTTAAAAATAATTAAAAAAATTTTAAAAATTATTTTGGGGAAAAAATTATGATCAAATTTAAGAGACATAACGAGAGTTGGGCTACAATGCTTCGAATTACCAAGCTTGATGGGCCATGATAGCCTGCGTCGGATACCAGATCAAAAAGCAGGATATATCCGATTTTAATCCAATTTAAGATTGTTTACGATTTTTTGACCATGCCTACTTGTTAGCCTTTAAAGTGACACAAATGTTTTTATTCTTTTCCTGGACATACTAAGACTCCAGGACAGAAATAGGCATGTTAGCCTAAACATGTTCAGGCATGATAAATCACTGTTGAAAGGACAGATGAGAAAGTGGATATAGGTCATGCCTGATGTATGATTAGTTTAAAAAACATTTATTTTTACAGTAAAGAACTCACCCTTCCTAAATGCCTTTTTGGCTAACTGACACTCGTTGCAAGAAGAACATTTTTCTCTTTTTGAAGCTCAGATCCAGGCACTAATGTTTAACACACCCTTGCCCCATAAGGTCCTTGTTAAGAATGTCTTATTGGATATTTCTGGCATCACTACACTTATAGCAATGCTAACTGTTCGTGACCTCTCAGGAAGTGGTCTCTGCATTCCAGAATGAATTCCTCTATATTAGAAATACTGGTTAATGATTTGTGGAGGGCACCAGCAGAGTCTGTAGGGAGTACCTTTGATAAGCAGAGAAGAAATGGCATGTTTGAAGAGGATCTCAAATTCTAGGAGAATTCTCACTCTTTAATTAACTTTTCACATGGTTATTAGTCACTTATCATGATATAACTTTTATGTAACTTGAATTTCCATTTTGCATAACTGTTTCTTCCCTTGACTTTGAACGTATATCTACACTGTAAATTTAATGCACTTTGACACCACCTTAACTGCTTTCTTTCAGTGCTATGGAATCATTTAGTTTTAGTTTTAGTTTTGCAAAGTCTGCTAAACACCTGATACCTCACCAAACTACAAATCTCACTAGCTCTTTATTTTCCACAAAGAGAAGCAGATCCGTCCATATTTCATAAGCCACTATAATGTTCATGAGCAATCAGATGTAAAATGCATGATCAAACATAAAATCAAGGCCTTTACTGAGTTGGTGAGGTTAGAAAACAACTTAAAATCTGACTATTCAAGCAAGTATTCGGTGAGTGACAGCAGCAATGTGAAATGATAACCTTTAGATTGATGCAGTGTTTAATGTTTTATGTCTTATGTCTTGTGTCAATGTCTATGTTCAATGTTTTAAAGTTTTACAGTTTTAATTTACAATTATATGCTATTTTACATGTCTGATGTATTTTTATATAAGTGAGGCATTGAATTTTGCTATTCATTATGTTAAACCGCTTTGAGTCCCCCCCCAGGAGTGAGAAAAGCAGTTTAGAAATGCAATAAATAAATAAATAAATAAATAAATAAATAAATAAATAAATAAAGCATTTGTCCGGACCCCAAGAGGGTCTCACTGTTGTAGCAATGATATCACTCCCACTTTGCAGAGTCAATTCAACAAGATCAGAGGCAAAGTAGGAATATTCTTTCTTTGCAATATTCTTTCTTTGTACAACATTGAATGAGCTCCTTGTCCTCTCACATTCTGAAACTCCCACTGAACTTATATTCCGTATTCCCAGAGGACCCTTCCACACAGCTATTTAATCTGGGACAAGATTTAGATCCAGTTTAAGAAATACTCCACTTCATCACACAGGGGTTTTTTTTTTAGCATCCTAGGACACCTTCTCACCAGTCCTATGATGGATTTGTCATGAAGACTTTTAAAACAAAAGTTAAAACATCCTGCTCAGACTGAACAGAACATCCCACTTCTGACACCAAAAATGTTATGAATAACTTTTCAATAACTTTAAAGCATAGGTTCTTTTTATTGCAGTTTCAGTCTGAGAGGTATAGCAGAACTTTTACAAAACAACAAAGAACAACATTTAGACATACAAACATACAGATTCTATGCAACTACATTGGATTCACAAACAACCTACAGTTACATTAGCTAAGAAACAAACAAGGGGGGTTACATTTTCATTCTTCATTCACACACAATATGCATCCATCTTCATGCACACAAATATTACCATATTCTTTCTCCCTCTTTGGAGAAGCACCTGTGTGCCGTCCGCCGGACAATAAAAAACTATAAAACTGAAACGTGCTGTCCTTTATCCGGGCGAACTGCAAATCCCTATAAGCTGTCCTATAGATATTGAACGACTGAGTCTGGATAACTTCAAAAAAGGGTGTTTATTCATACAAGGTTGTAAACCTGGCACAGATCTTAAAGTTGCAGAAAATGAAACAAATTTCTATAGGTTTTAGGTACAGAATTATCCCTGGTTCCAGAAAGCAAAGGTGATTATAAAACCACTATACCCTAATCACGCTGCCTATATTAGAAGGAGAAACTCTTTCCTTCCCTATCTTTACAGCAAAGATTAGTTCTAGAAGCGATGGAATAACCCTGCTCCTCTAACTAGAATTCCTATTCCAGATCAGTATAATTCAATACTTATCTAATTTGGATAGGCTTAGATTGGCCTGGTTTTGAGGATGATTTGTCCCAGTTAGCTTTGCACAGCTCCAGCACGTTGGAAGACTATAGCCAGAATGAAACTCTAAAATGGAGACTAGACCCTGGTAAAAAGGGCGGTCCTAAGATGTTGCACTCTTTGACCAATCACTGCAAAGAAAACTGCAGCCAGCTCTTGCAGATTCCAAGCCACCTTTCCTAGGCCTTTGCAGCCAGAGGCTCAAACAAAATGTAAAGGAGGGAAAACAAACAAACGACCAATAGGTAAGGCAAACCATCGTCCTGGGGGACGGAACAACCTGCTTATGCCAGACCCAGCTTCCACTGCTGCCTGCCAAGACATAGTTCCAAAACGCCAAAACTTCAAAAAGACCATGACTTCAAAATGCACTCTTTTCTCTTCCCATGAGAAAAAGAGGCCCCAAAAAGTGAACAGAATCCTGCTTTCCCATAGCAGATCTGCCACTCCCAAGTACACCATCTCCACTGAGCATGGCGGGTGAACAGCCTCACTGTCTGTCACACCTTCTGGACTGTCATAAGGTCACTTATATAGCAATATTTTGCTGATGATGTTGTCCCAAAGTTGTAAATGAATCATAGATGTCGTCTATCATGGAATATCCTCAGTTTCCTGGACCAGATGTTGATTCCTCTTGATTGGTGTTAGCAAACACAAGCAGCTCTGCCCCAAAAGTTCATCAAGTTAGCAAATGTTGACAGATGTTAACAGATGTAAACATTTCTCTTATCAGTCGCAGTTCTTATCACAGTTTGCCGGGCAGGTCAACTATTTCAGGTCTCATTAGCAGGTTTTAATTACACTTCCTGAGCAGGTAGTTTTCCAGGCCTTAGTCTACAGACTGGTGTCTTCAAATTTCTAGCTCTCTTTCACTCTTCCATTCATAACACATATCATATATGCATATTTTGGTCACAGATAGACATGCTGCCCATCACACAAAGTTGCGAGACTTCCAGCAGAGGCCCCTCCCACAACTGAAGTGGAAGCATCCTAGAAAGCTTCCCTCCAAACATGGGAGCCTGTTTGTGTTGTGTTGGCTCCAGTGGAGCCAGCACGGATCTGAGCTGCTTTGGAGAAGCTTCCCCATGTGATGGGAGAAGCATCACTATAACAAAGCGGTGCGCGTGGTGACAGTCACCCCTCATCCTTGCTGTTTCGCCACAGAGGCTGGCGAAATGGCACAGGGGGTGATGAAGTCCCCAGTTTGCTTCAGAGTGCCTACATAGTCACTTCTTGAACCTGTTCAAAGCTGATATAAAGTCTACAAAGCTCCACTGATTTTTAGCTGCTTTAGTGAAAAGCAATAGTTGCAAACAGCTGATCAGCACTTGAGTTAAAACCAAGCAAGCTGAGACATTGAAATCCAGGATTCCCATGGGAACACTGTCCTTTGCTTGCAGAAGGGGAGGCATTTGTTTAGCATCACACCACTCTCTTAATTCGACTTCCATCTGCGACTCCTAGAGTTCATCCCTGTCCTGATAAGTACTCCAAATGCATCCTTTGTTTTGCAGCACTGCACTGTTTATACAGAGTTTAAGTTCAACACATTTTATGGCATGAGCCAGAATTTCCAGTGAGTTTTTTTAATATGCAGTTGGATGCAGGTTGGAAGTCACACGTTTTGTAGACACCTCAACTTCAAGCTGGCTTCCAGCTAGATTACAGTCTGTGAATGGGGCCAGAACATCTAACCTGCGCCTCCAGTTTTCATGGGCCACTGACGTGTGGAGAAAAGGGTAAATATTCTCCAGGTTGAGGGGGGGGGGGGGTCAATTCCAGCCAAGAAAAGAGGATTATGTGCATATATACAAGTCAGTATAGACGAGCAGCTTGCTATAGTTTGCAAAGTTTCACTGATGTTTTGCTGTGACTTGTAAAAATTCTATTTATGTACAGTACAACCCCCATATCCACAGGGGATACATTCCCCGACTTTGTGGGGATGTGTGAAACCACATATGTCTGTTCTGCTCTACTAAGTTAGGTCCTTCACTCCCTTTCAGTTGTTGTAGTGTCAGGGCTCCCCCTACTCTGCTGTGCATCTATTTTATGTTTTAATTGCCAAACAGGAAAAAAATTCTGTGTGTTTGAATGGCAAACTGTAAGTAAGTGTTGCTGGCACTAAATGTTAGGCATTTATTGGAATCACTAGGGACCTGAGGCCTAAAAGCATCCTGAACTGTTAACTCTACATTGAACTGAAGAATTTGGAAAATCATATCTGGAAAATATACATTTTATAGCACATAGTGTGTGCATGTTTTAGCATATTTACACTTTTCATTGTTTCATAGAAAGCTGATAACAAATTACCATATTCAGAATGTCAAAATGCAGTCCATCTAAACATATTTGTTAAAGCATTCCTAGATGCAGTTAAATGAAAGCCCGAGATTCAGTGTCAGACTCAGTGAATATCAGAAACTGCCAAACAGACAAGAAAAGTGAGCCTTATTGATGGCCAGCCAATCAAAAGGAAACAGATTTAGGCACTATGACTATTTCCTTAATTTGGGATGTTGTTCCTATGCTGGTTGAGTATCCCTTATCCAAAATGCTTGGGACCAGAACTGTTTTGGATTTTTTCAGATTTTGGAATGCCTTGTATTTGTATATACTCACATAATGAGATATCTTAGAGATGGGACAAAAGTTTAAACATAACATTCATGTATGCTGTATGAAAAAGTACTTTTTATTCTCGCACATGTTATGGCTGCCTACTTTTAACTGCAAAAACTACTTTTGCTTGTTCATAGGACTGCAGCGTTTCAGTTTGTCAGCAACAGCAGTGGACTAATAAAGTTAACATTGATCTGCATATTACTTCTGATTGTCAAAAAGGATCAATAGCACCTGTGGGGATTAAATTACTGGCTGCTTGGAGATGCCAGCATGCTCTGAGTTGAAGTCTGTTGAATGTTATTTGCTAATCACACTGCCTTCTTCACAAATCTGCATGAACTTTTAACTATCTTTTCTAAAGAGGTCTATCCAGATCAAAGTTCAGTGTACAATGCTGCACTATTAAAGAGTCATAAGTGTAGTGACATGTTATCTGAACCTCAAATGGGATTCTGATGCAGCTACTAGGGTTGTGTGGACCATTAAAAGTGGTTTAAAAGTCATTTCAAAACTGGGAGGCACTGGTGCTTCATTTCTTAAGTGTTTCTAAAATGTACTTGGTGAAAATTTCATTATTATAACAAGAGTAATGAAATTTCATCAGGATAACAAAGCTGCCCTTCTGACTTGAGTGAAAGATACTGGAGTCCAGTGGTTTAGATCAATTGTCAGAGAAAATATGGTGACCCTCCACCAAACTGATTTGGCAATCCCACGTCATCTGGTACAGAGGTTTTCATAGGGAAATTCCACAAGATATATATGAAGATAAAACTAATTTCTCTTTTCCAAAGTGTAGGAAAGCTCTATGAATTTCGCCTCACGATGACATTCAGTGGTCATAAATGTGGCTTTGCCTATGCCATGTATATGGATGCGTGTGGTGCTCTGAAGGATATCAGGCTGCTCAATGCATACAAAATCCAGAAGGGCCACCAGATACTTGTTTGCAGAAACACCAACAAGTGTGAACTCTGCACTGATGGCCTGGACCCATTGGTGAAATAGGACCAGTTTCTTCCCATGTGACACGAGCTTACTACAGGAGTTGTGAGCATTTTCTTGCACCCAAGCCCTTTCAAGAACCAGAGGCAGCTTGCACAGCTGAAATACATCTCCCATCATGCTGCAGCAATAGCCAAGAAAGCTCTTGTAGAAGGTACTTTGTGTTTTTGAAAGAGTTCCACTGGTAGAGAGAGGTCGCTTTTTTCAGAAGAGTTCTTTTACTTTAATTTTGGTCTTCACTTCCCTTAAAACATTTCAAGGCAGAAAACAATTCAAGACACACTTTGGGTGTGGGGAGAGAGAGATAGTAGATATCAGTGAAATTAGTGTTTGGGCAATGAGTCATTTTTCAGAAGCCTGTACAATTTTTGTGTAAAGGGCCTTAGAGATATGTTACACAGAAAATGAAGCTTTCTTTTCTATGATTTTGACACTTGCCTCATGATTTGAAGAACAGGTGAAAAGGTGCAATTGAAATAATTAGATTTTGTCATATAAAGTAACAATGGCTGTTCTAAACATCATTCTCTTGTTGCAGGCTAAGCCTAAAGCAAAAGCACAGGGCAGTTCATTCTTCAAAATCAAATTTGCTCCCCATGAAATGGGTGCACAGACAGAATGATATTCATAAGAGCTGTCAGTTTTATTGGACTTTAAGGTCCTCTAAGCCTGTGTCGTAGCCAAACAATCCAACAAAATGATGAAGTAATGTACAAAATGTCTTTTATATCTCTCTAAGGATGATAAATTCTTGGACTAGTTGAAAGTGGCTCTTTAAACAGAAAAAAGGGGGGATGAGCTGAAACAGATTAACAAATAGGTTATGCTGAAACCTGCAAAAACAGTTTGGGGAGCCTGGATCATAAGAAATGGAGATCACTATGGTAATGGAGTCCTAATGCATCCTAGAAACAGCTAGTGGTGACAACTATTTTATTCTTCTTTGTATGAATGGTGCATTCTATTATAGTAATTTTACAGGAGCATTCTGGAATAAGAGACAAGTGGGTGTTTTATTACATTGTCTATATGTCCATCACAAAGTACAAGAACCCTTTCTTCTTATTTACAAGCTTCAGAAATGCTCATTTTGTGTGAGATAGTATCTGTTCCCCCATCTTGTGAGGACTCATGGGCCTTGTAGTCCTGTTCCTAGTACTATTGTGACAGACGAAGAGGAAAACATGGAGTTTTCGCCGGTTCAGCAAGAGCCGGAGTCTCTTCACCTGCAGGATGTTGATGTTTGCCCTCAAGAATTCAGCCAAACAGGCCTTGGGCAGAACTCCCCACCGTTTCCCAGAAAAGAATCTTATTCCAGAGAAAGGGGAGCCAGGGAGGCCCAACGGAGGAGTTTACGCTTAGCTGCCAAACATCAAGCTGATTAGGTCTGCTTCCCTTGGGAAATTCTAAGGAGTCACACATCTGGACAGAGTTGGGTTTCGTTTCCCGTTCTCTAGGGAAAGAGTTCTGTTGGCGGGAAAACGAGACCCAATATAGGTGTTTGGCGCGAGGAATTCTTTGCGGAGTCAATTGATCAGCTAGAGGAGAGAGATCGTGTGTGGACTTCATAATCCCAGTTCCTTGCTTCCCGGATCAAGCTTCAAGCCTTGCCCTGTCTCACGGTTTTACCACGGACTCTGTTTCATGCTTCATGTTTGCCTCGTTTTCAGTCACGGATCTAGCCAAGAATCAAGTTTATTTCCAGCCTTGTTGTCAAGCTTCATTGGACTTTAAAGACTCTGTTATTTCCCCACACTATTGCTTGGCAAAGTGTGTGTTTCGGTCAAGTGGATTAAAACTTTGAACTCTAATATCTTATATTGGACAATACATTTCTGGACTATATTTGACCTCACCTGAAAGGTCTGCTTCTGAACTATATTCTTCACTTGTTTTTATTGATTTTATATATTTCTTTAATAAAGATATTAGATAGAGACTGGCCTCTGTGTAAGGTTATTGGTGCTCTGCAGCCTGGGTCCTGACACATCTCTACTTCCATATAATGCAGTTTCATACTCATGTATGACTCATATAATGCATTTCAGCACAGTTCATCTTCCATTGAACTTGGTGCAATTTTGTCTTATTTTGCTCTATTTTGTTTTCACGTCTGAACTTTCATTTCAGTAAGATTACCCTTGACATTTCCTTCTTACACATAAATTTTTGTGCAATTACAAATACATTTTAGAGGATGATTAAAAAGTCCTAACTTACTACTGTGTTAAATGGGATCCCTGAGCTTTCCCTCTTAACTATTTTAATGGTATATCCACTTGCATGTGAATTGCGCTGTTTTGGCTACATAAACATTTTAATGGAATGGTGGAGTTACAGTATATGCATTAGGAAAACTCATCCTCATAGCATCTGCTACTAGAAGAAACAGCTGATCGTAGGGTTAAGATTATTCTTCAGTGAATGCCTAGATGGGCCAGGCTAAGGCACCTTCCTGTGAAGCAGCATCGTGTGTGTGTGTGTGTGGGGGGGGGGGGGGCATATGTTAACTGTAGATAATGTTTCTGTTATGAGCTGAGACCATGCGGTCGGTCACTCGTTCTCTCTTTCACCATCTCCCGCTGTGGCTGTCGTAGTGAGTAACTTGTAAATAAAGTGGAACCTATAATAAAAGTCTTTGGTCTGCCCAGGGCTCTGGGCTGAAAGCTGTGGTCCAGTATGCTTAAGCCAAGGAAGGAAAGAGCAGCAGAGGAGTGCATCATAAAAGGGATGAATATTTACAAGCAATTGCTTGTGTCTGCAGGAGAGAGGGGGGAATTTCAGTGCCACTGTTTTCTTGCTCTTCCCCTTTAATAAAATATTGGGAGGTCATGTTCAAACATCAGAAAGAGAAGGAATTATGTAATAGCAAAGCTCATGTGGGACTCTACTTCTAACAGATTTGGTACCAACTCCAGATATTTCTCTTCTGGAATGTAAAATAGTTTCTGTAGAGTTGTTGAAGGCTTTCATGGCCGGAATCACAGGGTTGTTGTATATTTTCTGGGCTGTATGGTCATGTTTCAGAAGTATTCTCTCCTGACGTTTCGCCCACATCTATGGCAGGCATCCTCAGAGGTTGAGAGGATGCCTGCCATAGATGTGGGCGAAACGTCAGGAGAGAATACTTCTGGAACATGGCCATACAGCCCGGAAAACATACAACAACCCAGTTTCTGTAGTCCCCATACAGTAAATTTTGTAAGCATTTTTAAACCATCCACTTAAATTCTGGTGTATTGTATAGTACTATACTAGCATCTCTTTGTGTTGGTTTCAGTAATCAGTGCTAATCTGTAATTTTTCATAGAATTTAATATGTTTTGGGTTGTAAGAGACCTATGAAGCATTTCATAATTATAAGGAATAAATGTATTTTAATGTACAAAATATCCTAATTAGACAGATTTGTATGTAAACATTTTTAAAAGTTCTCCCTGTTCTCCACAACACAATTCACATACAGATATATATGACCTTAGCTCCCAATTTTGCCAATAATTCAATACATTAAAATATTATCCTTAGACAATAGTTTTTGACTGAAATAAAGGCTACTGACTGGCTGACTGACTGACTAAAATATTATCGTTATTTGGAAGGTGCCTCTACACAAATTCTCATTTTGACACACATGTACAACTTTCCTTTCAATTAAAATTCAAGAGGGGAAGGTCAGCTAGCCAAATGTTAGTTGGAGATTCTTTTATTATTATTATTGACACAAAGACATAGTATGACACAGCAAATGAGATATATATGCTGGATTTCGTATTACAAAATCATAAGTGGAACACCTCCCAAGTGTTTAGGACTATGTGATGTATTTTCGGATGATGCGTGCAGATCCCAGTAAGGTGGCCTTTTGCAGTTGACAGATCACAATTTTGTCAATGTTTATTGTTTCCAAATGCCGGCTGAGATCTTTTGGCACAGCACCCAGTGTGCCGATTACCACTGGGACTACCTGTACTGCCAGAGCCTTTGCAGTTCGAGCTTGAGGTCCTGATAATGGCTGAGTTTTTCCTGTTGTTTTTCATCAGTTCGACTGTCACCTGTATGGCAACAACATCATCATCATCATCATCATCATCATTATTATTATTATTATTATTATTATTCTACCCAGATCCTAGAAGAATGTTATGATGTCTAGACAGGCAATTTTGTGATAAGCAGACACAGAGTAATGAGAAAAAGGATATTGTATCACATCTTAGACAAGCTGATTATGGGTTGCATACCAACCTGACTGTTGAAATGAGTCAAAACAAATAGGCACAATGGAAAACTGAAACAAATCTTAAATGAAACACTAGATAGATCATAGAATCATAGAGTAAAAGAATAATAGAGTTGAAAGAGACCACATGGGCCATCTAGTCCAACTCCCTGCGATGCAGGAAAAGCACAATCAAAGTCTTCCTGACAGATGGCTATCTAGCCTCTGTTTAAAAGTTTCCAAGGAAAGAGCTTCCACCACACTCTGGGGCAGAGAGTTCCACTGTTGAACAGCGCATAGGGTCAGGAAGTTTTTCCTAATGTTTAGGTGGAATCGCCTTCCCTGTAATTTGAACCCATTGCTCCTAATCCTACTTTCAATGGCAGCAGAAAATAAGTCTGCTCCCTGTGTTGTCGAAGGCTTTCATGGCCAGGATTACAGGGTTGTTGTATGTTTTTCAGGCTGTATGGCCATGTTCCAGAAGTATTCTCTCCTGACGTTTCGCCCACATCTATGGCAGGCATCCTCAGAAGTTGTGAGGTATGGAGAAAACTAAGCAAAGAGGTAAATATATATCTGGGTGAGAGAGGTCAGTATGAATGTTGTAGTCAATGCTAATTTAGGTGATTAACTACAACATTCACACTGACCTCTCTCACAATCTCTGAGGATGCCTGAGGATGTGGGCGAAACGTCAGGAGAGAATACTTCTGCAACATGGCCATACAGCCTGAAAAACATACAACAACCAAGTCTTCTCTCTCTTCCTTATGACACCCTTTCAAATATTTATATATGGCCATCTTGTCTCCTCTCAACCTTCTCTTCTGCAAGCTAAACAGGCCCAGTTCTCTAAGATGCTCCCCATATAACATTGTTTCCAGACCTTTCATAATTTTAGTTGCCCTCCTCTGGACACCTTCCAGCTTGTCAAGATCTTTTTTATGTGGACTGTTGTCAACCATTTTATATCTTTGCATTTCATTTTTCTGCCTAAATGTAATTTTTTTTTACATTTGTCCTTGTTGAAATTCATTTTGTTAGTTTTGGCCCAGCTCTCTAATTTGTTAAGGTCCGTTTGAATTGTGATCCTGTCCTCTGGAGTATTAACTATCCCTCTAATTTGTTTTATCTGCAAACTTGATAAGCACTCCCTCTAAACCTTCATCTAAGGCATTAATAAAGATGTTGGACAGAACTGGGTCCAGGGCCGAACCCTATGGCACCCCATCAGTCACTTCTTTCCAGGATGAAGAAGAACCATTGGTGAGCAACCTTTGCATCACTTAACTAATTACAGATCCACTTAATAGTAGTATTACCTACCCACACTTAACTAGTTTGCTTGCAAGAAGGTCATGGGGGACTTTGTAGAAGGCCGTACTGAAATCAAGATAGGCTACATCCACAGCATTGCCTGCATCTACCAGGCTTTTAACTCTATCGGGGGGGGAAAAAAAGATAAGATTAGTCTGGCATGGCTTGTTTTTGAGAAATCCATGCTGACTTTTAGTAATCACAGCATTTCTTTCAGTTATGCCTATTACATCGTAACTGTTTTATTCTGCTATGAGTTCCAGCTCATCTTGTTTATTTCCCATGCTCTAGGCATTAGTGTAAAGACATCTAAGCCTGTGGGACATTTCCCTTAGCTATTTATTTGAGATTATTGTCCCCTCACTGCTTCGTCCAACTCTCTTTAGCCTTTTGTCTTTTCACTCAGGGCCTTGATAAAAATCCAAGGGATAATGTCACCTTTCCCCTAGTTAAAAGCCCACCTGATCATGATTGCCAGTCTCTGAGCAAAAACATTCCTTCCTATTGTCATGCCCAAGGCAACGGAGCACTAAGAACCGACACACGGAGGCCAAAAACTAATATCTTTATTAAGGAAATATATAAGAGTAATAAAAACAAGTAGGAAAGGTAGTCCAGTAAAAGATCTTTCAGGGAAGGTCAAATATAGTCCAAAACTATATTGTCCAATATTTTATATTAGAGTCCAAAGTTATAATCCCAAACTGAAACACACTCTATTTACAAGCAATAGAGTGGGGAAACGTCCAAAGATCTTTCCAAAGTTCAAAGTAAGTCCACGGCAAAAACTGGGAACAAGGCTTGATACTAGAAACAAGGTCCAAGGCTGGAAGCAAGGCAAGATAGTTCTTGAATACTTGGCTAGGCAAGGCAAGGCGAGGCAAGGGAACTGGAGTTGCAGACTTTGCGAAGTCCACACTTGGCTGGGAACACGAAATCACTCCTGAAGCTGATCTGTTGACTCCGCACGGAACCCTCCGTGTTGGGCACTTTTAACTAAGTCCCATTTCCCTGCAAAGCAGGTGTCCAGAGCTTCCTTTCCCAAGGGAAAGGGAAGCGAAACACATCTCCCTCCAGATGTGTTCCTCCCTAGAATTTCCCAGGGGAACATAGCTAATTAACGTCTTGTTTAGCTGCTAATCTCAAGCTTCTCCGAAACTGCTCTTTCTCACCCCGACTCACAGCATAGGACTGTTTCCTAGCAAAAGGAGGGGAGGCAGTGGGAAAGGCCTGCTCAAGGTCTTCCTTAATGGGCTCTTGGGTAGAATCATCAACAACAGGCATCTGGAAACATTCCGTCTCTTGCTGAGCCGGCAAAACACCCATGTTTTCGTCATCATCAACCACGATGGCGCTGGGATCAGAACTCCAAGGCCCATGGGACATCACACCTATTTCTGTGAGGTGCAGATTTATTTAAATCTGAGAAAATTATTCCCATCTTTTACATGTTTTTGCTTCCCTGAGCATCAAAATAACATTATTAGAAAAACAAATAAATTATCTAATCTATACTTAAAATGGAACTGAAAGATGAACCTTCAAATAGTGAGGCAGACTTCTAGCTAGCTGTCATGGAAAATTGGGATCATGATGGATAATAATATTAATAATCTTTATTTATATCCCACCCCACCTCCCAATGGGACTCGAAGTCGCTCACAACATAAACAATACAATAAAATACAATACAATAAATGATATAGAGTAGACTAAACAATTGATAACATAACCAATCAATATAAAACAAGAAGATACAATAAAAACAGGAAACATAATTAAAAATAAAATTGTAAGACATTAGATTAAAAGCACAATCGTTCCTATGAGCAAAAGTGGCCTGCTACCCCAAAAAGTGTCAGAGGGATGGTTTGTGTACTGTGAAATGTTCACTCATTGTTTAAAGCAAGTGTGTGCAATGCTTCAGTAAGCATTCCAGTAGAGAAATGGTTAAACACATAGAGTTAGATTTACTGCATGGAGTGACATTGTGTAGCTTCAGTTATGTAGCCGGACATCAGTCAATGGAAAGGAATGTGGGCTGTGACAATTTTTACTGATAAGCTTCTTTGCCGGTCACCATCAATCCTGCCGGAAATGTGGATTAGCTTCTCAGGCTGCATTTATGTATATAGCTGTAAATTAGAGCAATAAAAGTTCTGAACTGCCGGGCTTGACAGACAGCTACGTGTGGATGTTTGTTCATCTAAGCAGATGCTAGATTATCGACGGAGGGGAGATTTATTTATTATTATTTATTACATCATTTCTACCCGCCCTTCTCACCCATCAGGGGACTCAGGGCGGCTTACAATATGAGCATATACATCAAAACAGTTTACATCATGTTTAAATTGAGATAGAGAGCTGTGTGTGTCTCAATTTAACCCTCACACTGACAAAAAGGTACATCCATATCACAGAGATCAACTAATTAACTAATTATTGTTTAAAGCCTGTTTAAATAGCCATGTCTTTAATTCCCTCCTAAATGTTGCCAGGATGGATGCTTATCTAATCTTCCTGGGAAGGGCATTCCAGAGCTGGGGGGCCACTACTGAGAAGGCCCTCTCCCTTGTCCCCACCAACTTTGCCTGCAATGGAGGTGGGACTGAGAGGAGGGCCTCCCTGGCCAATCATAAGGCCTGAACAGGTTCATAACAGGGAATGAAGTTGCATAAATAGGCAGGATATCTAGATCTCAAAAATAAAACCCATAATAAATCACACTGGTGATTATGGGGGTCTTGGTATAAAACATTATAAGACATGTAAATATTAACAATTTAATTGCAACATAATATAACCACCTTAATAAAATTTTATCAATTCTAAACTGCTTTTTCCCATTTTTCCTTCCCATGCTAAAAAAACCTCCACTTCCAACAAACCAGAAACAGCAAGATTGAATGATTATTTTTTGGTGATAAATTGCCAGTCTAGCTTTTCCCTTGTTCCAGAAGAGTGAAATGGCTGACTGCTTTATTGTCACCTTTTTTTTTACATGATGTGGTTACATCCCAGCACTATAGGTATTATGAGTAAAAATGGAGTGCTTGTTCACCATACAATTAGAAAAGAAAAATAGCAGAAACAACAAAAATATCAAGTATCATACTACACATTTTAAAAAATGCTTTACAATGGATAGATGTTTACAATATTATATGATAAACAATGTACAGGGCTCCCTAAGAATCATTCACAGATCATTTGCTCGCTACATGAAATGACATGTACTAAAAACATTAGATGTCTCCTTAGAGAACTCTAAACAGCTCACAAAACCCACAATTCTCATGATTCTGTAACATGGAACTATGACAATTAATATACGTTCAATTGGCTATAACAGTTTAATATAGTACAGTTATGATTTTAAACAGCAGCATTGAAATTCATGGGTCAAATGAGCTCTAAGCAACACAACTCCCATTAAATTACAATTGGACTTGACCCAGTAGCAAATGGAACTCAAAATAACTTAAAAGTGCTTATCTTGAATTATATGGCACTCAATGATTTTTAACATGCTTATGCATGTAGAGGAACATAGGTTCAATCATTGCTTGTTTTGGCTACTTAACCATTTATTTTGAAGTAACTTAGGCATCTTAAGTGTGTTTTATGCCTCCTTATAGATCAGCTACTATGCTGCTCATCTTTCTTACCTGTAGTTATTTTTTCCACTACCCTTTTCATCTTCATTGGTTTTCTCTTTCACTTTTCCTCCATTTATTGGTAGATGGTATGCATAATCATGGGGCATATAGAAATTTATCTTGGAACACTTTAAATTTCTCTCCATTACTCAAGCTCATTCAATTTCACCCATCATTTCCTGCATACTTCCAAAATTTGTTCTGCTGTAATTCACTAGCCTGAAGTCTTCCTTCACTCCAAGCTATAAGCCAGTGGAGACTGTGTTACACTTGCTGTGGATACTTTTTCATGCACTTTATGTAACAATCTAGCTCAAAACAGAAATATAGTGTATGTCTTCACATGTACACATGCTTCCATATTGAATCTCCATTATGAGGAAATGGATCTTGTCCATAACTCAGGTCTAATGATTTATGCATATCAACAACAAAACATAGAGGGCCTGTATTCTTAGATGGAATTCAAAGAGATGATCACTTTAGTCTCTGCTTTAGCACAAAATGCTACAAAACCAGTAGCTAACTGGGAAGAAAGCTTTTTTTGGTGTACATTGTTCAGTTCATCGGATTCATGTCTACGGACTAGCATTTCACAGTGGACACCCTCACATTCTAGGCATCTTCTGCCTCCTGCAGAAATCTGGGAAATGTTGCTTAGGGCAGGGCCTTCTTAGCTAGAGTGGTTCTTGCCTTCCTAAACTATATTTCCCATAATTCTATAGGAGGCATAAGATGCTAAGAAAGCAGACATGCCTATTTTAAAATGCCAGTCTGATATGAAAGTACAGTAGAGTTCTGGTTAACCGAGTTCTGGTTAACTGAGAGTCGTATTATCCGAGGGGCGGGGGCTTGGCCAGGCCGTGCCTTGAGGGAGGGGGGCAGGCTCTGGAGGAAGTTCCAATGGAAGATTTCTTCTGCCCCGTGCTTTCTTTGCTCACCTTTGAGGAGCTCAAAGGCCCCCACCAGCTGCTCTGAGGCGGCGGACGGCAGGGTAGGTTCCATGCAGAAGAGGGCACGGAGCTGCAAGGAGGCCCGAGAGGAAGCCACTGCTGCCACCACCATTGTGCTGAGGGAGCTCGAGAGAAGGAGAGGGAGAGGGAGGAGGACATTTCTCTCCCTCTTCCTCTGGCTGGAGGAGGAGGCAGTGGACGGGGAAGCAGAGGCAGCCATGAGCACAGCGGCGGTGGCAGCGGCAGCTCCCTCTCGGGCCTCATTGCAGCTCAACACCCTCTTGTGCATGAAGTCTGCCCTGCCATCCGCCGTCTTAGAGCAGCAGGGAGCCTTTGAGCTCCTCAAAGGTGAACAAGGAAGGCATGGGGAGAAGAAATCTTCCATTGGAACTTCCTCTGGAGCCTGCCTCCCTCCCTCGAGGCACCTTCCCCGTGGCCTGGCCAAACCTCCGGCTTGGATAATAGCCCCCCCCTATTATCCATCAGTTTCAGTTATCTGAGAATGGGCCCCCCGTTTAACTCGGATAACCTGAACTCTACTGTATATACTAGTAATTCTTTCCAGTTTCAAAGGTGCTATTGTCTTTATCATTGGTGAAAGGAAGAGACAAGTAATGCAAGTGCAAGGTCTGGATTAATGTCTGGCCAACTTAAATTTAAATGCACCACTGTTATGTACTCATCGACAGGAAGTATGCAAACAGACTTCCTTCTTAATTAAAAATGTATAGATTAGTTTTTAAAAAACATTTTATTCACTTGTATTTCTATTTCCTCTTAAAAGAGTTGCACTGTGAAGTTTACAAGTACAATAAATCAATTAAGAATGTGAAACCTACAAAAATTACAATCATGTACAGCTCAACAGTCTTGATTTGGGATGACTAGAAAGCATGACACTGAGATTTAGAACATGTATTTCCATCCCCACTAATTTGATGTAACCTACTGTGCAAGTAATACTCTATCCCATGAAGTCATAGTATATCTCTATAAATTTATGCATCCATAGTTTTTGAAAATTGACCCAGTTTAAAACCTTAAACATGTTTTACTGTCAGTGTGCATTTCACTTTCAATTCACATATATTTTAAAAAAATATTCTCTGGTAGTTGTACATTTCTATATTTTCAATGCATCATCTCATCTCGATTCAGAAAAATATGATTTTATATTACAGCGAGTATAATACAGCGAGTCCTATCAGGTCTTTCTGATTTTGCTAGTACAGTAGCAACCTTGTTCTGTTGTGTGCTGAAAAGTTCATAGGGTTGGAGTGTGAGCAAAATGCATTCAATCATTGTTGAAATTAAGTGAGCAACAGCTGCTAGTACAAACATGGGGAAGGCAGCCATAATTGCGAGGTATAGCTTTGGGATAAATAATACAATCCAACATGGAATTGAATAAAGGTGACACAGCAGAAAAGACATAATTCTTGACTTTGGACATATGAAATCAGTTCTTACGGGCCAGTGCCAGATTTACCATTGTGCTTAGTGTGCTTAAGTACAGGGCCCGATTGGCCAGGGGGGTCCATCTTCCTGCCATATATAATATGATGGATTTTGCTTAGGTGGTGCAATTCTAAATTTGAAGGCATTGTGTTTTGGAGCGATTCCAGACATAATTATAAAGTTGATTGTCTATGGCAGTGGTTCTTAACCTGGGGTCACCAGATGTTTTGGCCTACAACTCACAGAAATCCCAGCCAGTTTACTAGCTGTTAGGATTTCTGGAAGCTGAAAGCCAAAAACATCTGGGGACCCCAGTTTGAGAACCATTGGTCTATGGGAGTGTGCCACAAAGCAGGCAATGTAGGCCTACTAGGCCTCATCTTTCTGGGCCCAAGTCAGGGGCCTCATAGCTTAACTAACACAGGGCTTCATTTGTCCTAAATCTGACACTGCTAGTGGCAATTTCATGAAAAGTTCCAGAATAAAAAATAAATCAAATACCACTTGATTATAGAGCTACAAAAATGATTGCTGAAATATCGTTTAAACATAAAAATGTAAAATAATTTGGGCAGAATTGTCTTACCATGTTTTCCCGAAAATAAGACATTGTCTTATATTAATTTTTGCCCCAAAGATGTACTAGGTCAGACAAACTGAATCCTATCAAGAATTCCTTGTTATTACTTTTATTTCAATGTACAACAATTTATGGTATGTACATTGACCAATCCTGCATGCTCTGGTGTTCTGTTTGGCGGGTATGCTTCCAAACAAAAACTTTACTAGGTCTTACTTTCAGAGGAGGCCTTATATTTAGTAGGCTTGATCGATCCATGAAAAATTTGATTCTAAACTCGTTTCAAAACTAGAGGGGGCAGTTTTTCGTTTTTGTTGCTAATAACGAATTTGGCCCCCAAAATTTTTCGAAATTAACGAAAATTCGTTATTTTCTAAATTAATTCGTTAATGGCGGACGCGCATGTGCGGTGGCCCAAAAACAGCCCGAGGGGGGGGGACTTAGGGGGCTCTCCCGCCCTCATTTTTTGAGTGATCTTCTTCAAACTTGGTACAGTGGTAGAACACATTTAACACTGATAGCTCACCAAAATGTGGAACGTTTCCCTTATCCTCTGATTTTTGGCAAATTTTCATAGCTTTTATAATAAACCATTTTTTAATAATTGCAGAAATCTGTTCCTGGTTTGAAAGTCTTATTTCCTGTTAAATTGGGTTGTCTTTACTGTGAAAGTCATTGTTCTACTTCAGAAACTTTGTTTTTGTGGCTGAAACTTTGTTAAATTGGTGTGTGTGTGATATATATTGTGTATATATATATATATATATAGTCCCTGCTTGTGTGTGTGTGTGTGTGTGTGTGTGTGTGTGTGTGTGTGTGTGTGTGTAGGTAAAGGTAAAGGTATCCCTTGACGTTAAGTTCAGTCATGTCTGACTCTGGGGGTTGGTGCTCATCTCCATTTCTAAGCCCAAGAGCCAGTGTTGTCCATAGACACCTCCAAGGTCATGTGGCCGGCATGACTACATGGAGTGCCATTACCTTCCCAGAAACACCCAGAAAATGGGAATTCCAGACAGGAAACAATCAGGGCCAGCTAATACCTCCCAACAAAGGATTCCCCCAGGTAGGAAGCAGCCAGGCTTTGAAGCTGCAAGGCTATTCAATGCTAATCAAGGTGACCAATTGCAACATTCACACTTGCCTCCCACAGACAAGAGTTCTTTCTCCCACCCTGGACCTTCCACAGATATATAAACCCCACTTGCCTAGCTTCGCACAGACGTCAAAACCTCTATGTCTGCCACAGATGTGGGTGAAACGTCAGGAGAGAATGCTTCTGGCACATGGCCATAGAGCCCGGAATACATACCACAACAGTGTGATCCCGGCCATGAAAGCTTTCGACAACACAACCACAGTATCCATTCAAGTTCATGTAGCGTGGTATGGACTGGAGACCTGTATTGGGGGGAGGGAGGGTGCGAATCTGGGCCCCTGGGAGCAGCCGAGGACGGGCCTGGCCCACACCCCCTCGCATCCCGGGCCTCTTCCTCCTCACCGCCGGGCCCCTCTCGGTCTCTCCAGGCCTGAGCTGAGGCGAGGCGGCGGCGGCGGCCATTTCCCCCCTCCGTCTTCCTCCTCCTCCTCGGCCTCCTTCCCCCTCGCCCCCTCCCATTGGCTGAGCCTCCCATTGGCTGAGGGGCAAAAGGAAAGGAGTTTGGGTGATTTGCAAAAGCTTTTTTTTCTTAACGAAAAAAATGAAGAAATAAGAAAAAACGGCCTCTCGCGATTCGAAACCGCGATATCCAGACGTGTGGACAACCAAGGTTCTATATTACTTCAAAACAAACGAAAATAACGAATTAATAACGGGTAACGGGAAAATCGAATTATTTGAGCAAGCCTAATATTTAGCAATTCAGCAAAACCTCTACTACATCTTATTTTCAGGGGAAGTCTTATTTTTGGGGAAACAGGGTAGAGACTAAAAGAATTAATAAGCCTTGGAGTCACCTCAAAGCATTTTCTGCTTTCGTCTGTCTTTTAAAAAACACACACTTCTGAGCACAGGTTGTACAACCTTTATCTGGAAATCCAAAGTCCAAAATTCCCCTTGTGGATCACTGAGATAGTGACACCTTTGTTCTCTGATGTTGCAATGTATACAAACTATGTTTCTTGCACTGGTTATTGATTTATCCATTTGACCATAGTTGATGAAACTGATTTTGTTATTGCAAGCCATTTAAAGATAATACAAATGTTGTTAAAATATGTGATATTTTGGAAGGTGTTTTAAAAAAAACAAATCTTAAATCTTGAATTGGTATGAGTATTAAACTTTCATATACATCTCACTCTTGAAATTTTTGGAATGGAAAATCTTTTACTGGGTTGTCAATAGTTAAAATTGTATAGAACTGAAAAATAGATACACAGTTTGGAGTCAGTTGGTTAAATGTACAATAAGATACACAGATTGGTGCATTTTTGTGGAAAAATGTGAAACAAATCACATGCAAATTCTTTTACAAGAAGAGAGGAGAAAAAAGGATTTCACAGTCTTCTATGAACAAAAAAATCAAACAGGAAGATGCACCATGATGAAGAAACATAATGAGATCCAGATGAAGAATGTCTAACATGAGCCTAAAATATGTTAATAAACTTAAATGAACACCTACAGCAAGGAAAACAAGAAAAGAGTCCTTCCAGCAACATAAAAATCTATCCCTGATTTCTGAAAGATTTATAGCATAGGGCTTATATATCAACCTCCCCCAAACCAATTCTATTTACTCAGGTTCTCTGCAGATAAATAAGTAAAATGGCAGCAAAACACCACAAAATCATCATGGTAAATACTTTTAAAAAATAAAAGAAAGAACACTGCTGACATTGTGGGCATTTTAGATAATTTGAACTTTGGCAAGATTTCTGAATTTTCCTTTTAAAGGCTATTGTTCAAGCTCTAATAAACTCATGCACTTTTCTGCTCTACTGAGGAGCTTTTTGTCTTTCCCTGTAAAACAGCCTCCAGGTCAAGTCAATGTTGTCAACACAATCTTTCATAGCAAATTTTCCATACTCTGAGGTCTCACTTCTAAGACTGCAATGGAAAGGTTTAATTGTTTGCTTTCTCAGGCATTCTGTTGCGGATCCCCACCCCCCACCCTCTGCGCCAGTCCAAGCCAAGCCATACTAACCTCAAAGTCAGTTGTAGACTTCTAGCAAATTGAACAATTGGCATAAAACGGAATTCTTTTTATCTGACATTTACCGCTGCCAAAACTGGAAAAGACTCTACTTCAGGTTGAAACAGTGAGTGCAGTCAAGTTACTCAATAGACTACTTTACCCTATTAGAGGCCATAAAAGTCTGAGACAGTAAAAATAAAGATAATTTGCCACAGTCATTACCAGGCTGTAAGGAAAGGATAGTCTTTATTTCTTCCATTTTAGACTTGACTCCAACCATCAGGAGAAATTGTGGAGGTCATCCATTTGCTAATCCCAATTGCAAGAAAATGGCTGGGGAGAGGGTAAGAAGAAACAGGGAGTGACAGAAACTTTAGCTTTGTCTTGTCAGAGTAGACATCTAACTATCCAGAGGGATTAACTGATCCATGAAATGGGGAGAAATAATTTACTCCTCAACCAGAGCAAGATGGAAGTAGGGAGACATTGCTGTCTCAGAATTGTTTGCTGAACTCCAGAAGTTTTGCAACTGTGCTCTTCTTTTAACAATTTACACCCAAAGGAATTATGTTACGATTATGCTCCTACTTTCTCTCTTTCTGTTATCCTCTCTGTCATTTTTGTAATCCTGTTCTGAAGCTTCTTGACATTTCAGATTGTACCTGTTCTTTTCTGCCCTAGTCTTTCTTTTCCAATTTAAGGGATCCTTCATTGCCATATTGCTGTCACGTATTAGCACTTAAAATGGATTTTCCTCCCTGTATAAGAGCTTATTTTCCTCCCATCTCTGCTGTCTCTGTGAACTGCTCAACATTTCCATACAAAAAGGTGTTCCAAGGCACTACTTCCGGACTAGCATGTATGGGAAAAAGGGGAAACTGGAGATAACACTGTATCTCTGCTTACTCAAAATGTATAGTTAGACTATTGTGAATGCAAATGTACACCCATAAAGAAACAGATCGCCTGCCTTGACCTCACAAAAAGCAATTTGCACATCATTGTCACTTTGGCTAACTTGTTTGTGCTAACTCCAGATTTGCCCCTCTGCTTTCAAGAACTCTCTGCTTCTTCTTCTCTGCCTTTGAGGCCAGGGTAATGGCAGTTGGAAAAGAGGGAGGGCCTTTCATCTACATGATCTCCTCTCCTGACTGGAACCTTAGTCTGCCCCAAAACTCCTGCTTCAGATGACTTGAAACCCCCTAAGATTTGTCAGACTTTGGAGAAACAAGTAGTACTTGAATGGGAGCATAAGTAGGATGAGGTTATATGTTGGAAGGTAGTAGAGAATATATTACAAAGTTATCATTGTAATTGCATAAGCTGGAACCATGTAGTTAAAGTGGAATACTAAAGCTATAAATGTGTAGTGTGAATGAGCCCAAGTATTTGAATCCTGACTCATGTAGAGAAAGCAATAATGATGCTGGGCAAGTCACACTCTCTCAACATTTAAGGAAGGCAACTGTGACTCTCTTCTTTTGAATAAATATTGTCATGAAAACTCTTTGATGTGATAGCCATAAGTTAGAAATGATTTGAAGACACATAACAGCAACAGCATGATGAGTAAAGTCTTAACCCAAATGAGCTAAATTCCATTCAAATGAATAGTATTTTCTTTCAAGGAGCTGTACATGGGGAGAATGCATTCAATATGCAGACAAAAGATATGGTATTTTAACCAAGTCAGCAGAGAGAAATACTTATGAAAAATAGGTATCCATTAGGTATTTTAAAACAAAAACACCCCCTATTGGTTTTCTTTGAATTATTTTAATTATAATTGTTTTATATTTATTAGTAGCCACTAGATATGTGCGATCCAGAAAAAAATGGTTCTAAACTCTGTTTGAAAGTAGGGAGTGCTGGTGCTTCATTTCTAAAGTCATTTCCAAATTTTGAAGGCAAAAAGTTTAAAACTTTCAGAAATTTCCGAATATTCGTAAGTACTTCGTTAATGGCGGACGTGCATGCACGTGAAGGAAAACATTACTGTCAGTGGGGAAAATTGAGGGGTTTCTCTCTCCCTCATTTTTGGGGGTATACTGATTAAACTTGCTACGGTGGTAGAACCCATTTACCACTATTAGCTCACCAAATTTCAGAACATTTGACTTATTCTCAGATTTTTGGAGAATTTCCAAAGTTTTTTATAAAAAAACCCATTTTTAATAATAACAAAAATCTGTTCCTGGTTTGAAAGTGTTATTTTCTGTTTCACTGAATTGCCTTTACTTTGAAAATCATTATTCTACTTCAGAAACTTTGTTTTTGTGGCTGAAACTCTGTTAAATTGGTGGAGACTCAAGAAACCATAATGTGCTATTTATATGATGATGTCCCTTGCACAATGACAAAGTTTTGGCAGTGTAAAAAAGTTTTGCCATGTTTTTCTGACAGAACCAGTTAGGAAATGACATTTATCACCCAGGAACAGAAATCATAGTACACCATCTATCCACTCCCAGCAGATGGCCATCAGCCTGTGAATAAGAAAATGTGTTCCTGGTTTGAAAGTGTTATTTCCTGTTTCATTGGGTTTTCTGGGTCTGAGAGTGTGTGACTTGCCCAAGATCACCCAGTGGTTTTCTTTGGCTGAGTGGGGAATCAAGCCACAATTGTAGTCCAATTTTCAAACCTCTCCCTCCCTCTCTTTCTCCCTCTCAAACTTCTCATACATTCCAAGAATTCACAGATGAAAACATCCAAGTTTGGTCAAGATGGTCAATGTTATTAATAAGGAAAGAGTGAGGACAAAAGGGAGTGCTATCTCCCTTATTTTTAAAGGTATTAGGGTGAAACTTGCTACAGTAGTAGGACAAATTTACCACGTTTTGGCCATCAAGTTTCATAATGTTTCACTTATCCACGGAATTTTAGGGAATTATTAAAGCTTTTTAAAACAACTTTTTAAAAAGATCCTCTCTGCCTCCCTCTTCTTCCTCTGTCAGCCTTGATTGGCTGAGAGGCACAGGTTTATTGACACAACCACATAACTTTGCACAGGTTTATATACTACTAGCTGTGCCTGGCCACATTACTGGGGCTTATGGCACTCATTGGTTGACCAGGTGGAATAGCAGTAAATAGCCTTGCAGCCTTAAAGCCTGGCCATTTTCTTCTTATGCGAATCCTTGTTTGGTGAGCTGGAATACAATGGAATAGGCTTGCTGCTTGGAAGGCTGGGTACTTGTGTTCTAGTGGAATGGTTTTTTGGCCAATTTGAATTGCACTGAATAGCCTCGCTGCTTCAAAGCCTGACTGCTTTCTATATAGGGGCATCCTTCCTTGGGCAGGTTGAACGGAATGGAGTAGCCTCATGGCTTCAAAACCTGAAGGTTTTCTATCTAGGGGATATCTTGGTTGGCCAGGTTGAACAGCACTGAATAGCCTTGCTGCTTGCAAGCCTGGCCGCTTTCTACCTTGTGGAATTCTTGGTTGGCCAGGTTGAATAGCAATGAATAGTCTCAGTGCAGCAAGTATGAATGCTGCAATTAGTCACCTAGATTAGCATTTAATGGACTTGCAGCTTCAAAGCCTGGCTGCTTTCTGCCTGGGGGAATCCTTTGTTGGGAGGGGTTAGCTGGCCCTGGTTGTTTCCTTTCTGGAATTGCCCTGTTTTCAGAGTGTTACTCTTTATTTACTGTCCTAATTAGAGAGATTATATTGTTCAGTATTATTATACCACAGTAATTATTACATATTATATTTATAATCTTATATTATCTGCTTAGAACTGGATTATATGAGGCCCCTTCTCCACACCTGTTGTTAGATCCCAGCCAGCCAGGGCACCAAGGCCTGCAGTGTTTCGGGACTTGCACTTTGACACAGATAATTATGAGGAATTTACTGACATTACACCCTCCACGGAGGGGCTTTTACAGCTGCAAGTGCCTGAAGATATTGACTCTGGAGGCTTACTCATTGGAGAAGATTCTTCTAGTCCTCCCTCGCAGATAGAGTCAGATGTTGAAGAGATGCCTGGGAACGGGGTTTTTAATCGGAGAGATTTTGTAACTAGAGAAAGAAATGCAAAACAAGAAATCCGCCAGAACCAAAGACTGGCAAATAAATGGGATAATGGTTAGCGTTCCCTTGGGAAAGTTTTGGGAGTTTGAGGCTCGTACCATCATAGAGAATATCCTTCGTAGGAGAACAAAATTGCAACCACCTACACATTTCTTGATGGACCTGTTAGATATAGTACTGGAGAAAAATTATTTCCGTTTTCAAAACCAATTTTACTTTCAGACCTTCGGTGTCACTATGAGAAGTCCATTAGCCCCATCGATTGCCAATTTATTCATGGCAAATTTAGAAAAACACTATATTGCTAAATCCATCTTTAAATATGTACTATGCTAATATAATATACTATGGCCGATTTATTGATGATATATTCATAGTATTTAAAACAACTGAGGCCGCAGTAGGATTCTCTAATTGGATTAACACTATACATACGTCTATTAAGTTTACCAGTCATCTCAACCTGTCACATATCAATTTTTTGGATGTTACTGTGTATAAATATCATAACAAACTTTTGGTCAAGAACTTCAGAAAACCATCAGATAAAAATTCTTTTCTTCATTATAACAGCTTCCACCACTTTGGTTTAAAGACCAATCTTCCATTTCACAACTACTTAGACTAAAGCGTAACTCAAGCTCTAATGAACACTTCATTCATGAAAGCCTGACCTTAAGCCAGGAGTTTAGAAGTAGAGGCTATCCTAAACATGTCATCAAAAAGGCATTAATTAAAGCTGAAAAAACTGATAGAACCACCCTACTGAAAGAATCTGCTAAACCAACTAAAAATCAAATTATCTGGACACAAGAATTATCGCATTACTCCAAACACATAATCCAAATTATAAAAAAGCACTGGCATCTTCTTCAAGATATTTCAGGTTGTGATAAATTACCTATTTTTGGAAACAGGCGTACTAAAAATATTAGAGAATATTTAATCCATACAGATTTAATCACTCCCATTAGTACACCGAAGAGCACCCTGAGAGGCCATTATCCTTGTGGTCACTGTAAGTGTTGTCCTCAATCTTGGAAGACCAAGGAGATATAGAATTATAGGAACAAAGTGGGCACCACACTAAAACATTTTTCCACTTGTAATAGCAGCAATGTAATCTACCTCTTGACATGTGACTGTGATCTCTGGTATATCGGAAAAACAACCAGACCCTTGAGAATCAGAATCTCTGAACATAAATCCAGAATCAAAAATTTATCTACAGAATCTCTTTTATATTCACACTTCACCCAATACAAGCAGTCATCTACCTCATTTAAATTTTGTGCTCTGGAATGCATCTCTCAAAAACCTTTCATGGACTTGGAAAAACTATTATCCCAAAGGGAAATGTACTGGATCTTTAAGTTTAAAACCTTTTCCCCTCAGGGACTTAATGAATCACTTAATTTTAGCTGTTTCCTTTAAACCTTCAAGTACTCTTTAAAAACCTTTGAATAAACCTCCAGAATCACTCGCAGTTGAAATCACCACAAGCAGAGTCACTCAGTGAAAGCATTAGGCACTATGTAAGTATAATACTGTTATATGGGTTACCTTTACTTCTGTTAAAATACTTGTTACTCTATGTTTTGTTTTAGATAGAAATTCATTGTTGCTGAGTTTAACAACTCCTGAAGAAGGGGATTTTCTCCCTGAAACAGGGTCAAAAATACCCGGGACCCCTGTAGACTTGGGACTTTATTTGGACTTTACTTTCGAAGACTTTTTTAAGAGCGGTGCTCCATCATTATTTTCTTCATTCCAGTATACAGCAACACGACCAACCATCTGCTTGGAAGATATTTTCATTGACTGTATCCCTGAAGCCTATATACATTGGAACCAATACCAGACTTGAATAACTTTTGTGTTAGAGCTGTTGCTCCTTTTCATTTTGTCGGGTACGGCCAAATTGAGCTTTGTACGGGGAACTGTAACAATATATGTCATTTGGACACATTTTCTTTGTACATAGACTATCATTTGTTTGTATAGTTACTTATTTCAACCCCAGAAAAAGGATCTTTACAATTTTTCCTTCTAGCAGAAAAGGCTCCCCATAGTGAAATTTTCACATTTGAGCATGCCTACTATGTGATGAGAAAATTTGTGGCAATAAGAATGTACTTCAGCTTAGCCCAAGTTTTCTTATCCAAAATAATTTGGCCCATCTCACATCTTGACTCCACTCACCACTACTCTTCACAAGCCCCCTGGGCTCTTTATCCTGCCCCATCCCTACCCATATATCTTCTCACCTAAGTCCTGTTCTCTACTCAAGCATTTTAGCAAATAGTGTCTCCATTGCAGGATTTTTCCAGGCTCTGAAGTTTCTAATCCAAAGCCTAGGGACAGCTGCTACTGATGTTATTAAATACTCACCATGGTCAGGGAGTCAGTGTGGTGTAGCAGTCTGAGAATTTGAGCAGTGGCTCAGATGGAGAGCCCACTAATACTTACCGTGTTTCCCCAAAAATAAGACAGTGTCTTATATTAATTTTTGCTCCCAAAGATGCGCAAGGTCTTATTTTCAGGGGATGTCTTATTTTTCCATGAAGAAGAATTCACATGTATTGTTGGAAAAAAATGAACATTTATTATATACTGTACAGTAGTTGTCATCACAAACTAGCATAACCAGACAAACTGTGAATCCTATCAAGAATTTCTTGTTACTACCAATACTTCCATGTATAAAACTCTATGGTACGTACATTTACCGATCCTGAATGCTCTGGTGTTCTGTTCAATGGGCATGCTTCCAAACAAAAACTTTGCTAGGTCTTACTTTTGGGGGAGGCCTTATATTTAGCAATTCAGCAAAACCTCTACTAGGTCTTATTTTCTGGGGATGTCTTATTTTAGAGGAAACACGGTAGGGGCATTTTTTCTTGTTATTTGAATGCATTGGATGGTATCACTTAAAATGTTTAAATATGGCATTGGATACAATATCAACTCTCAATCTATTCTGCTTCAAACTAAATAGACAACTCCAAAAGCCATTCTGAAACTGGCTTGACTTCCAGGTTGTTTGCCGTTTTGGATACCCTCCTCTGGACATGTTTCAGCTTGTCAATATCCTTATTGAATTTTAGAAATGGAGATAGTATTCCAAAATGTTGTCTACATGGACTAAAACAAATGTGCTTACCTCACAAGCACTCTGATCCGGACACACAACATTTGTAATTATTCATTTGCAATGTGTTACTTCAGATTTTAATTAGTTTCAAAAAAAATTGCCTTTTGCACCAATGTTTTACAGAAATTCTGGCCTTTTAAGCATGGCCCTGACTCATCAGAGAGTATTGCGTTGTTATATAGTTGTGAGGAGGAGTTAAGTAGTAGGTGGAACTGGTTGATGGAAGGTGAAGATTCCCTTCAGGACATGGTTCTTTCCTGGGCTAAATTTTAATTTTTTTTTCAAAGAAGGTTTGTGTTTGTGGATACTTTTATATCAGTATATCAGTATTAGTGCACATTTGCTTGACAGAAAATATGTTTATTTACATGCATAATAGCAAAAAGGGCATCCACAGCTCTGTTGCCAGAAATAATGCAAAACATTATAAATGTGGACTACCACCTAACAGTGAGGTGAATTGGCAGGGGAAAACATCTTGTGGCAAACTCACTATGATGTATGTGATGTGTAAGGGTTTAATGGGATCACTGCAAGGTCAATGAGTATTGGGAAAATGTGGTACCAAACCCCAGGTGAGGTCTGAACTGTATGATCAGAGTGATACAGTTACTTCTCTCATTCTTGGTTATCATACTCTTGCTGACACAGTCTAAAAATCTACTGGCTTTTTTGGCTACCACATGACATTTTTGAGACGTAGTTAGCTTGTGGTTTATTAAAGCCTACACTGCCCTATAATATGGTGTAGGAGGTGCATTAGCCTGAGTAATCCAAACAATGGAAACCCAAGTTTATTCTGGGTTAGAAAACATACCTAGAAAGTATGTAGTAATTACTTTCTAAGTATGGGGTGTGTAGGGACTGCCTCTGCCCAAGGGGCATTCTGCACAGCCACCCCTCCTCCATGAATTCAGGCAACCCAGGGAGGTGAGATGACAGTGTCATTCCCCCCCCCCCATTTTACCCTAAAACTTATTTTAAAGGCCTTAGGCACAAGGCAAAAGGCTTCTCTGGAGCACCTTGTCTTTCAAAAAAGAGTGTCCACAGCTCTGTTGCCAGAAACAGCGTGAAACATTAGAAATGTGGACCATTACCTAACAGTGAGGTGAATTTGCAGGGGAAAACATCCACTGATTGCAAATTGATATGTGTGGGTAGGTCCCCCCCCCCCACTCCCAGCAAGGTGAGGTTTCAACCCTCCCATCTGATTATCAAATGTGTGTGAAATCGGTGTTTAAAATGCCAATTTCACTAAAATTTGGGCATATGACTTCTACATTCTTTTCCCATTAACTCCATTGTATAAACACAAATAAATTGTGGCACTAACCTTTTATTACAAGTTCATACTAAAAACTGACTTTAAGAGAGAACCTTTCCTTTTATTGGGGGTGGATTAACAAGTCATTGGAGAGAAAATCCTACCATTCCTTACCAAGCATTGTCAATGGTTGGGAACCAATGGGGATTATAATCTAACAGCTTTTGTAGTTCAACCCATGATTCTCACCCCTGCTTTAGCAAAATACACTGGAGACAAAGGGCCCTTCCACACAGCCATGTAACCCAGGATGTCCAGGCAAATAATCTACAATATCTGCTTTGAATTGGATTATCTGAGTCCACATTGCCATATAAACCAATTCAATGTGGATTTTATACAGCTGTGTGGAAGAGGCTAAAGTGCAGCTATAGCAATTTATTTTCAAACACCTTTGCTGCACAGGTGTGTCAAGCTCGAACTTGCTGTTACCACTTTCTGGTGGATGTGAATCACTCATCATTCCAAAAACTGGAATTTTATACACAGCTTTGAACTGGATTATATGGCAGTGTAGATTCAAAAAATCCAGTTCAAACCAGTTGGCAGGCAAATTGATGGCCTATAAACATAGAGTCGAGAGAGAGAGAGAGCATGACAGAGCACATATGTCTTTGCAAAATGTATTCTGTGAATATGTGTTGTCACTGGCGACACAATTCTGGCAGTTTCACATGCAGCACAAATGTGAAAAGGACTGTCTATTGAGAGGTCCATTCAATTAGACAAGAAACTTTGTCTTGTCAGAATTGTAGAGGAGTTTATTATGTTCTGTTCCTAGGATGATCTAGGAACAAGTCTCAACCTGTTGTGTTGCACTGTCAGTCCTCTCAGTTTAAGAAGGAGGTGAGGCACTGAGGGTTGAATACTGTTTATTAATACCTCAGATCATGGACTACTAAACTGAATAATGTGATTTACAAGCACCTGAGAAATAAAGAGACAAACACAGATAGATAGATCTGTTCTATTAAGTTTCACAACAAAAAAGATATCTGCCATGACACTGTGAACAACTGGTCTTCAAGGTTGTGAAGGTAGCTGAGCCATGTGACTTAGGTGTGTCTCACCCTGCTGTGGGAAACATCAAACAAAACATCACATTTTTGTCAAGTCATTTCTAAAATATATGCAAGGAAGAATGATCTAAAATACACTTCCTAGTGACGCATGACTGGGGGCAAGATTAGCTCCCAAAGCAAACCTCACCCTGTTGACAGATCCATAACTCTGAGTGGCAAGCCTTAGGAATTGCTATTGCCATTAAAAATATCTGATCTTTTTTACTTGCAGTTTTCTTGCACATTCCTGCCAAGTGTCAAATTACCCTATTTAAATGGTAACCCCCCCCCCCCTCAAAAAAAGCAAAACCAAGTTCCTCAAAAGATATAAACAAACAACACAAGTTTGCCAGTTTCTTGTGGGCAGGTTAAATTAATACTGTACTGGGTTTGGGGCAGTGCTGGGTTTGATAAATTAATACTGTACTGGGTTTGGGGCAGTGCTGGGTTTGATAAATTAATACTGTACTGGGTTTGGGGCAGTGCTGGCTCTGTAATATCAACTAAGGATGAATCTACCTTGTTGAGTAATTGCAATTTGTCATCACTTTAATGTCAAAGTGCGTGCTCTTTGCCTTTCGTCTTTTTTTGCAGCATTTTGAGAGTACCTTCTAGAGACTTGTGTGGTTGGTTGTCACAACCACACAAGTTGAGGTAGGCACAATCCCTTTTTTTTTGTTCATCTTGAGAGTATCACTATCTTCTATGGATTCCTGGGAGTTCCAGTTTAACAGGGTCTTCTTGGGGTCCTGAAGTGGTCATGGAATCCCAGGAATCACATGACATTATATATAGTACTATTTTGCTGCCTCAAGTTGTAGGCGGAGAAAAGGAGTTATGGCCATAGTTCTGTTAGGGAACCTAGAGATTCCTAAAAATACCTCTTTAGGAATCTGTTTTGGGTAAACTCTGTGGACCACATTTGTTCTCAGATAAAAAATGTATTTATTTTCCCATTTTCACAGGCGTTCTGTGGGGATACCTTTGGGTTTTTGAAAGGAGATTTTATTTCTAGAAACATTAAAAATTACTATAAATCTGTGGAAGACCCAAACCTTCTGACACTTGATGGACTTTCTTGCAGTGGAAAATGTGTCTTATCCTAAAAATGTGGACCCCACCCCACTTCACTCCAGCCAGCCATAGCAGCTAAAAAATATTTAATTTTTTGGGCAAAATTTAAAAATTCCCCAAAAATCAGGAAATGTGCTATTTTTTTCCAACATAAGGGGGAAATGATCCCTTGGTTATGTTATGTAATTGTAGAAAAATTCAAGGGCATAGCACTTGTAGTTTGTTTTTAAAAAGCCTTAAAAATTCCCAAAAATCAATAGATGAGTGAAACATTCTAAACCTTGGAGGAGTAACATTAGTAAATATGTTCTATTATTGTAGCATGTTTCACCTCAAATATCTCTAAAATGAGAGAGAAAGGACTCCTGGAAGCCTCCTCCATATGCAATTACAGTAGAATCTCACATATCCAAGCCTCGCTTATCCAAGGTTCTGGATTATCCAAGCCATTTTTGTAGTCAATGTTTTCATTACATCATGATATTTTGGTGCTAAATTCGTAAATACAGTAATTACTACATAGCATTACTGCATATTGAACTGTTTTTTCTGTCAAATTTGTTGTATAACGATGTTTTGCTGCTTAATTTGTAAATCATAACCTAATTTGATGTTTAATAGGCTTTTCCTTAATCCCTCCTTATTATCCAACATATTCGCTTATCCAAGCTTCTGCTGGCCCGTTTACGTTGGATAAGTGAGACTCTACTGTACTTAACAAAATAGTAACAGTAATTCATTACTCTCAATATAGGGGGGGGGATCGGAACTTATGGTATTTTAGAAACACTTTAGAAAGGACTTGCCAGTGCCCCCCAATTTTGTAATGAGTATTAAAACTTTTTTTTCTGCACAGCCCTAGTCTTTGACCTTCCCTGTCAAAGAAAGTTGGTGCCTCACCAAACTTCTGATCCCAAGATTCCATAGACTAAGCCATGGCAACTAAAGTGCTGTCAAACTGCACCCATTGAACTGTGTAGATGTGCCCTAAGTATGTCTACATAGTAATACCTGATGTCTCATCCACACCTGCAAAGTACCCTTCCCACATGAGGATGTGTCATGGCAGGGGAATATGAATTTCCAGACATGTACACTGTCTGATACATAATGGAGAACTTACACATGGGTCTAATTCTCAACACTGCTATTCAGAAGCAAATCTTTTTGAATTCAGTTGGGGTTTACTCCGGTGATGTAGATATAAGATTGATTATTTTTTCCAACACTTTTAAGTAAAGATAGGATCAAAATACCCATGATTATACTCAGGGTTTTTTTTTCTTTTAAGGAAAGCATTTAATATCTAGCAACAGCTTTTAAAATAAATAATAATCATTGTAATACTTCAGCTGTATTAATGACTCTCCATTATATGTGGGAAGGAACAATACATTATTTTAAAAGTGTGACCAGAATTATCCATAATTTTACTCAATTATTTTAAAACTAGAACACAATTACCCTTAATGTGAATATCTGAGAAATAGACTCCTTAAAGAAACTGCAACAGTGCAGGCCCAGGATGTTGTAATTAAAGCGACATACATAAAGGAAGCGGTTGTAATTATGTACAGTGAAGATGATTGAAAAGAAAATGTAAGGCAATTAAATGATGAAATCTCTTCCCTGCCACTTGCTGCTGATGTGACAAAGATTCAAAGCAAGACTGATGTCATTTTGGAAATAGGATTAAGTGCTGTTCACAGGGAGACAAAAGGAGATCTCACTCTAGAATAACTAATGTGCCTGCATATATTAATGAAGGCATTCAATATAATGGAAATGGGAATTCTCATGTTGAGGGTGGCATACGAAGTTTGCATTGACTGCAAAGATTCAAAACCCATATTGGCAACTTACAGGCCCCACGCCACTCTCAGAAGACTTCCGTATGATCCAGCATGGCCTATGTTGCCAACAGGCCCTGCTAAATTTCTCCTTATTTTTTTATTTCACAAATATACTGGTGAAGACAACACCAAGGAGTATAACTCTGGCACAGTTGTAGTTCTGCCACCCAGAACATCTGTGGCAAGTTACTGAAAGCATGATTTAAACATAGGGAAAATTAACCCTAAATACAATCTCCCCCAGTATAAACTGCCTGTGTCCACTGCCAACTGATTGATGACATGGGATAGGAGAATGGCAAAGGAACCTTAGCATACAAGGTGGGCCTTTTTAAAAACTCACATTCCAGTACACTGAAATGGGGTGAGGAGTGAGTCTTCATGCTTGTATGGTATGCTGCAACAGCCCCCACTCATAGCTCATTGCCGTTATATATCTCTTGAAGGCAATCCATTTTCCATTTCTGGTAAATGGAAAAAGACAAACTTTTATAAACCTCTTTAGAGGAACTTAAAAAAACATTCAGCATTTGAAAACAACAATATAGATATAGAAAGTGAGATAGCAAGTACAGTATTCAACTTCCATCATACATTTACAGTTTGAAGTACATATGCTAGCTCCATGATTTTTTTTGCCAGGGGACATTGTAATCAGCCTATCTGCACTTTTGTTATTGCTGATTTCTTATATTGTTTATTGTCACAAAAACTTGGTTAAGAATTCTGTGCTATATTTATCCTTACTGTATTAGCAACAATGACTGAAACCAATGATGGGGGAGATTGACTTGGCAGCCAGCTCAGGCTGAGTTTTTTCCACTCACTTGAGCCTCTGACTGTCAAGGAGGATATCCCTTGGCATCATCAGCTGGAGCAGAATGTAGATATGGAAGAGGTAGAGGCCCAGTGGAAGAATGCTTCTAGATATTTATGTTCTGGTAGCACTCAAACAAAATCACAGCTATTGTCATGAATTGGCATTATTTCCATAACCTCAGGGAACTGTTTTAGTCTAGAATCAAGCTTTTTGTCATTTAGCCTATTATACCTGTTCTGACTGAAAGCCAGTCTCTAGTGTCTCAATCTTTTCACATCATCTGTCTCCTGATCCTTTTAACTGGAAATGCTGAACTCTAACCTTAGAACCTTAATAGACTTAGCCTCAAGAGCCCGACCAATAATAAATATGTAAGTGAGCACTCAAGGAACATCACACCTCTTCTATATGGGATGGTTGTTCTCTTCTACTGAGTGAAAAGCATTGGGAGCGATGCACATGGAGAGTTGAGAGAGGAAGGAAGGGGGGACCTGTCTATCCAGTCAGATCAGCTAAATCTACCCTGATGATCAATGGGGGAGGGATGTCACACATCAGTAGGTTAGTACTCTTTACCGTTATTCTAATTGAGGTCTGTTGGTTCTTCATGGATGGATGTTGTATGGGATGGTGGTATACTAAGACTTCCTCTCATTAATATGATTGTTTGTTCACAGGATTCTTTCAGATTCAACACTCTTAGATGTTTCATTGTGTGAATATAACTCCATACATGCTGCAGTGTTTGCCATGGTTTCATGATACAGGAAATATTTACAATTTATCTGTCAGTTTAAACTTGTCTGTGTCACCTAATAGTAATGCTGAGGGAGAGGACAGTTCCATCATGTTGTGCTTTCTCTTATTCTGCTTTCAGGAAAACTCAGAGCTCAAAGCAAATGCCATATGAGAAATGAAAATGAAGATTCTTTGTTGTCTTTTGTGGCCTCTGGGATCATGAGATTTCACTATACATGTATTTCAAATTTACAAAGGAAAAATATCTGTCAGGGTTTTTTGTTTTTTGTTTTTGCATTTATTAGTAAATACATTTGAACAATGCCCCATGCTTTTAAAATTTCACATTTGGCCTGGGTAGATTTTTATAGCAGTAATATAAGCAGAATGTTCATAATCATATAAATGAATGGAAACTGTCACGAATGGACACTACTAAAATGTGGATTTTATTATCCAGATGGTGCTTCATAAATGAGCTTTAAAATGATTTTAAGGTTTTACTTTACATAGAGTTTCAAGCAGGTCAGCTAGGAAAGAAGCAGACTGTCTTTTCTGACTAAACCAACAGGCCAATATAACAGTCATAGAAAATGATATAAATTTCACATCTGTGGGGAACAGATTTTGGTCATTTTTAAAGCTGCCAACATTTTCATTGGTGGTAACAAAATTGTGTCCATCCAAGCTGTATGTCTGAAAAAGCCTTGTATGGTGAGATAGCTACAGTTTGTTATCAAGGTCCTAGTGAGACACCACCTGATGCAAAGTTCAGATTGATCAGTCAAAGATTTGCACAATTCAAATTTTTAACTCACAATAGATTGCATTCCTTTTTTGTGTTACAGGAAAGAAACAGGACCCCATTTAATTGGTTCCCACATATATTTAAAATTCTTTCCATAGTTACTAGATATAATATTATTGATCCATGAAAGGGAAATCTTCTGACCAAGCTATTTAGTTAGTGAAGCCAGAAACAATTATACATTCATTTGGACTGCACAGTTTGTGTAGTTGGAAGAAGAAGCACAGTACGATATGGGTTTAATGCTGGCACAGTAAATTATCCTAATGCAGTATGAATGACATCACCTAGGTCTTGTATCTATTTCTTGCCACAGAAATGTAGCTTCTAACACTCAGGGAAGCTACAGCCTTCTAGATGTCACACTCTCATCAGCGGCAAATGATGGGTATTTCTCTCTGTATCAAACTATTCATTACTCCTTGTTCCACCCAAAAAAGTCCTCCAAGATGGCATAAACATTAAAACATTAAAACTTACAAGGCAATATCTTGTAAGGCAACTGATTCCATACAGGAGGAAAAAAATTCAAAAGAAAAACGAACAAGAGTAGAAATATATCATTACTACCATTCATATGTGAATCAAACATAAAAGTTGAATTAGCTTTCAAGAAGAGCCTATCTCGCTTCTGAAGGGAGGAGATCCACAGCCAGTTATGTATTCATGATCCTTATACAGCCCCTTATCCCCCTGTTGATCAAGAAGCAGCTTCCTAGCAATTCCACCCTACCTCATATGAGTGATCCATGACATCAGGGAGATTTGTGACGGGTCTGTTTTGCCAAAGATCATTGGGGGGGGGGGGGAGATCAGGCAGATGCTTCTTGATTGACGGACACAGACCCCTGTCTATTTCAGAGGCTGCTTATCAGTAAGTGGGGTTGGTAGGAAATATTAGCTCTTTTGCTCAAATCACACAGACCAATTTCATCTGGTCAAGAAGGCTTAATGTCATTAACAGTAGCCAGGAATCATCAGCCTTCTTCTGATTGGAAGACTACGCCAAATACCCAGATTTTCTTGGAACTCAAATGTCAGGGTCATACTGTATCTCCTTGATGATTGTTTCAAATTACTTTCTCAGATGACATAAAAAGAGGCTTTAAACTTGCAGTCTTGTCCTTGATATGTAGACCTATGAAGCTTGTGTTGATTACCATTTTGGAAATGTCAGTATTTTGGATAACAGTGTTTTGGAATCATATTTATATTCTGCTGTATCTAAATATGAACAGCATCAATGTTTGTTTCTGCTGTATCTTGTGTGCATTTTTAAATAAAACTACGCCCCCTCACACTGCCCTATATCCCAAGATCTGATCCCAGATTATCTGCTTTAAACTGGATTATATGACTCCCCACTGCCAGATAACCTGAGATAAACATCTAATTTGGGATCAGATCCTGGGATATAGGGGCAGTGTGGAAGGGGACTACATTGCTCTAAGCACATCAAAATGATACCAATCAAGAAGTTTATTTAATGAGATGTTTCTTCTCTCTCCCATTTTATTTATCTACATATTTACCTAAAGTTCCTACTTTAAAAGTTTGCCTCAATAATTGAACTCACCTTTAAACATTTCTTTTCCATGTTGGGTAATACTAGAAGAGCCTCACATTCATTTTCCAGGATTATAATTCCATTCACACAAGTGATAATTACCAATGAACACTCCTCAAATGACACAGGCAGTTCAAAATTATCAGCCATTCACTATTCTTGTTTAAAATATTAATATGATTCTAAGCTTTGTAAGTTGTCCAGAACAATAACCAATTTTATACCACTTTGATTATTTGGGGAGGTTGAACATTAAAAGCCATGAGATAAAAATAAGTTGCTCAGATATGATTCTGTTTCTCTGAAGCCAAAGAGATACACACACACGCCCCTCCAAAGTATGTATAACTGCAATTAGGACAAAATTGTGTTTATTTAAATACAGTTTATCACATCCAAGAAGGAAACTATGTCATGATAATTTTTTTCACAATTTAATCAGCAATCCCAACTTTTAAGTAAGATTTCATATTCCCTGGAATCCTGTTGGAAAGTGACTAATGTGCAAGTATCATAATTACTTATAGTATTTATGAGGTAGAGATTTTAGTCAGTGTTCAAACTCAGTGTTCAAACTGTAACTATGATGTTATATAGTGAATTCTGGCCAGGCCTCCCCGTTAAAAAAAACAAACAAGCAAAAAAACAGCCAGTGGGATCCACAGGGATTTGAGAAGTGTCTGCCTGATATTCCCACCCCTTCCAGGGAGAGATCCTTGACATGCAAGCAGAAAAAGGACCCGTCATAAATCTCACCCGAGCTGGAGATCATCTATATAATGGAAGTGGGAACACCAGGCATCCCCAGGAAGGATGACTACATCACAGTTAGTCTCAGTGGCTGCTTGTCCAGTGGCTGTTTATAGTTCCTTAACAAAGGATCATGAGTGCATATAAGTTATAAATGCATAGGTTATGTATCTGTAACTGCCCTAAAGGGTTCCACTTCCTATTTCAATTGAAGTGTACTTGATTACAGAGGTCTGTGAGATCAGGGTGGCTAAACATATAGATTATTGTGATCATGACTGAGTGAATGAAGTAACATTTTCCTTTCAGATTTCATGCTCCTGTAAATTGATAATCCGTAATATAGCACTTATGGAAGGGAATGCAGTATTGTCATGTTAAACCATTACATTACCTACCTATACAGTATGGTCCCCATATTCACAGTGCTGGAATCCACAGTTTAATTTATTCACGTTGCAACGAAGTATGTCCTCTTTAGGAATTGTTTTAAACCCTCCAGTGCGATTCTATGGTATTCCTGGGCCAGAAGTTCTTCATCGCAGAAAGGCTTCTATTATGTACTGTTTCGCTTATCCACATGAGGTCCAGAAACATATCCCACAGCGATGAAATATTACTCAGGGGAAGAAGGAATATCAAGCTGATAGTAATTTCCTCTCATAATCTCTTAATCTTTCTTGTCACCACAGAGGCTTTATGCTGGTTTTTCCTAGGTACTCCATCCAGAAAATGTTTAATTTTTTTAATCCATGTAAAAAAAAGTGGTACAAACTGATTTATATGGAATAGATGGATGAAAGTGTTAGATGTTTGAAACTTTCTCTCAAAGGTACACCAAAATGGTCAAAGGGGATGGTGCTTCTTAAAATTGGCCCAGGACAGAGTTAAAGGTGGTTCATTTTTGCTCAGAGGTTAAAGGTGGTTCTTTTTTCAATTAGAGTTCAGGCACAGTACTTACATTGACCTGTTGAGCCAGATTTTGGGAGATTGATTTTTGACTAACATTTCTAGAGTTATGTATGAATTTATACAGTAATTGACATTATTTACTGTGTGAAATGGACACCATAAAACGTCCTTGTGTTGACTTTCCCTCACCAAATGAGCTCAATGTATAGAATACTATTGTGACTATGCTGTCACTGTTTTTCTTATGAATATTTTGCAGCAATACCAGCATTCTCCTGTTAAGCCAGTTTAAGTGGTACCTGAGTTATGCTCTTTGTTGTAATCTTTTATGCATTTGCCCCAGGAGGCATCCTTTTTAGAATGTATGATGGGAGTATAAGAAGGTGATCTGACTTGCATTCATAATTTTCAGTTCATCTCAATGACATATAGATCAATGTCAATGGAGCAGAACAGCTGTGAAGTCACATCTCCTTTTGCTCAAGGAACCCAACTTTCCATTTAAGAAAACAAGGAGAACCATAAGGTCATTATAACTTCAGACTTGTATCCCCATGTACAAAACATAAGAAATAGAGAGATGGATGCAATGCACTAAGATAAATTCCATGCATTTCAACAGTTTTGGTTGTACTGATGTACATCTATGGTCATGCGCCCCACTTTGCAATAGGAATGCAAATGAATTCATCAGAATTTTCTTTTACTTGGAATCCACAAATATTTCCATTATCCACAGATGACTCATTGTTTATACAAAACAGTGTTTGGATCTTGTTTATTAAAAAAGAAAATAAAAGAAATAAATGATCTGTTTGGAATAAAAAGCTATATTTATAAACTGTGGGTGTAGGCAAGTGTCCCTACATATCGCACCATTATACATTTTCATTTTCAGGATACAAATGTACAGTAAGACTTAGTTAAAATTATTAGGTTGGTATCATATCTGACTGAGCACCAGAAAGGCAGTTTAAGCATCTGTTGTTGTTATTTTAAATATCACTAGCATAGGTGTTTCCCAAAAAGGGCTATTGGGGAGCAATAGGGAAGTGCTCCTCCAGTGTACATTCTTGTTGAAATTAATAAAAGTTTCACATGAACACACTGGGCAATGGGCATTCCTTCCTAGAGCTTTTGTACAGAAAGGACTTCTATTCATTCGTATCCAGGTGTTAGAGATTCTTTGAAAGAAAGAGTAAGACTCAACCAGCAAACACATTACAGATGTTAATATTCTTGCCAAAGTAAATGCTGGGGGGTAGTAAATGTTTGCAAAAGAAGACCCCAATATGAAAAGGTTCTGAGTACGAATTCTGATGGCACTGCGCACACACTGCTCAAATCACATAGCAATCCCAACCCACCCAACCCAGAAAACAACTAAGAACTGACAATTTTGTTAATGTGTGTGTGGTTGGTTTTCTTTTAATGTTGTGCATTGGATTCAAACAGCAAACTGTGTGCACTTCAACGGTTATCACAATGTGGTCAAGAGGTCTGTGTCTTTCATCATTTACACACGTTTCTTCATTATTACAGTATATTATCAGGCTAGTGAAATCCAGGGGTGTGGTATGGTAAGTAGTATTGGTAGTGCACCTAGATTTTATATTATCTAACTTGAAAATATTTCTCTTCTAAGATTCTCCTTTTTTTCTTTGATAAAAATAGTTTTCACCAAACGTTGGTGGTGTGTACACACTACCGTCACTCTTGGCACCACACCCCTGATTGGATCACAGGTTCTTGAGACTGTTGATTTAAAAAGTATTACAAAAAATTTTCATACAAAAACTATTTTCATAGAAATCTTGCATTTCCACAAATAAACATGAACCCTTCCCCTTGTATTTGGGGGTGGGGGTAGAGGGGACTGCTCAAGAATTTTGTTCATTTGAACACCCTTGACTGTACTGAGAAATACAGTCTACTTTTAAGTTCTACACATTCCTTCCTTTTAATGTGTTCCATCCTTTTTTCCACTAATAGCAAGAATTCTACAGGCTCCATCAAATTCATTTAAAACCAGAGATAAGAGATGCCCAAACCCTTTCTTGGCTAAAAATAACCACCACCTTCATTATGTCAGATATACTCTTTGCTTCATAGTTGAACAATCAAGTAATTGCTTAGATCTAAGCAACAAAGGGTACATTGTGTGTGTGTTTTTTTAATAAAAAAGAAATAAGACAGGGAAACTTTTTGTGTCATCCAAAATAGGGTCCACTTCCTTTGAGTTCTGTTACAACAGTGTTCCAGTATAGGTGAACTATGCAACTTTCTACTGCCTGACTGAGTGGTTTTATTTTTATTTAGGTCAATGACACAGAGACAATCAAAAAGCAGGTAACACCTCCTGTATTCATTCTTCTATTTTGGGAAATTCCATTTTGAATGTTCTGGACTTTGCCGTTAAATAAGCTCATATCAGCTGGCACGACACCATGCTGACTTTGGCCAGCAGATACAAGGTCTTCTACGTTTAAGAGTACAAAACAAAGTCTGTTTTTTCTTCTTCTTCCCCTACAAGAGTTCTGAGCTATTATTTTTCAAAGACTTCTCTGGTAGTTAGTTTCTTTAGTTGTTCAATTGCTTCTCCAGCCCCTGGCAGCAGATGAACTTCAGAAAAGGGGCTTGCCGTTTCTCACTGAGACTGAATTTGTAGCCAGCCATAAAACTCACAAAGAACTTTCATTCATTAAGGAATGGTGGAACCTGTGAAAAATGGTGGAAAGCCCACACCCACAGCCCACCCGCCCCTAAGAAACTTGGTTGATCCATGATGCTTGTGATTGAAGTCTGGCCTTTGCAACTGCTTATTTCACGGAGTCTCTAGTTCATAGACACAGCGGCATGAGGTAACTCATTTTATTTTGCACAAGTTGCATATTTCCACAGGAAACATTCTCGCAAAAGTTGTTTTGGGAAAAAAAGAAGAAAAAATAAAATAAAGGACAATAGTTTGTGCTTGGGGTTGTTTGGCTTCCCAGCTCTATGCCATAGTTTCTTTACCTGGCAACCTTCTGTCATTAAATGTGTGCATGTTGATGACTTCTTCTGTTTTCACAATAACGGGAGCCTGCGGTTTGTGTTTTAACCGACGCTGACATTTCAGAGACATCCTCAGCTCCTCTACCATAGCACTACAGAAGGACCTCTATAGGGAAAGTATGAAGAACAAAGAAGAAGAAGAAGAAGACGACGAAATGGAAAGAAAATAAGAAAAACATGTTATTATAATGCACATCTCTCATAGATTTATTAGTAGTTTGATATTAAATGTGTCTAATACTTCAGGCTAGTACTTTAAAAGAAACATCTTGGAAGAATGTCCAGCTATGCCAATGAGTCCAGTTACCTAGGTGGTAGTGTGTTCTCCATCACTGAGGTCTTCAAAAACAGATTAAACAGACATTGGTTTGTGCAGCTCTAGCTGTAGATTTCATAAACTGATCAAGAAGTTGGACAAATACCCTAAAAAGTCAACTCTGAGCTAATGAGCTACTTTAGTACTGGTAATTCCTCAACAGTACTCATTTGTCCCTCTGATGTTTATTTCCATGCTCACACATGCATACATGCTAGCATGCGTGTGAGAGAGAGGGAGGGAGGGACTAAGAAAGAGATTTCTCACACTGCTCTGGAAAATATTTGTCAATTTATTCAATTACTTTGTAAGGTGGACTCATTAATTTTACAGTTTAAACATGGGTCACTCAATCTCTCCACAAGTTGATAAAAACTGTATTTCATATCCATTATCATACCAACTATGTCCCACTTGGGGGAAAACCTGCCGTATTCAACTAGAAGTATAGAATCTCTTATAGGGGAGTCTTAGTCCTCAAATGTTTTAAAATCTGAATAATAGTAAAATGGCTGTTTTTGAATATGCAGCTCATAAACACACCACCATCAAGCTGTTCTGGCTTCCTGAAAATATTTTATTTTCCAGGTGTGGCCTACTAAAGCACAATATATATAAAAGAGTTATTCCAAAATAGCAAATTCACAAATGCATGCATATTAACACTGTGATGATTGAATGCGTCACAGCTGAACATGTAGATTTCCTTTATGAAAAATATTAAATCTGAAATGAAAAGTTTTCTTTCTGTGTTTATTCTTTCCTAATGGTTGCTATTTCACATATAGAATTTATTTGTTGATGCTTTGAAAAACTTAAGTGTTCTTTTAAACAAATGCTTTCAATGCATGTTGTTAAAATTTTCAAAATAACATATATTTATTCATAATTTGTTTCAAGTACAATGTTAATTTTATTTATAGCAATCTTACATAAATCAAAGTCACAGTGCAAAGGTTGGACATCTCTAAGTAATTAGCTAATATTATGCATTGTACCAGATTAATCTAATTTTAAAACACTTAACTATTTGTTTCAAAAGCAATGTACATGTCAGAATTAAACAATTAGGTATAAACTTGCAAACAGTTTATAAATGTTGCTGATTGTCTAATAATTTGTATTGGAGAAACCATGTTTTTCTCTCTTATTTTTAACTCTGTATCACAAACTGCTGCAATATTTGAGGATGACACCTTAAATATTGCCTGAAATGGTTACCACTTCAGTACTTTCCTGAGGTTCATCTATGTTACAAATGAAAATACAGTTCCAAAACAAACCCAGGGACTTCTTAAGTGTCCAACATTTACATGTACAGTCCTAGGTAATTTTCAAGTGTAAGCAAGCAGTATTTTTGGCACCCCCCCCCCAAACCAATCACTGAAAAATAAAAGGTAGAAGGTATAGGTGAATAGAATACACACACACACACACACATATGGCACATATGGTCCCTGCATATATGTGTGTGTGTGTGTGTGTGTGTGTGTGTGTGTGTGTGTGTGTATATATATATATATATATATATATATATATATATATATTATACATACACATACACACAATGTGGAGAATATGTGGCAAGGTAGATAGATAGATAGATAGATAGATAGATAGATAGATAGATAGGGAGCCACGGCAGAAGAACCTTCCCTGGAGCAAGGCCTAATAATAATAATAATAATAATAATAATAATAATAATAATAATAATAATAAATCATCCCAACAAAGGATTCCCCTAGGTAGGAAGCAGCCAAGCTGCTGAAAGGCTATTCAATGCTAATCAAGGTGGGCAATTGAAATATTTATACCTGCCTCCAACAGACAAAAGTTCTTTCTTTCTCCTACCCTGGACTTTCCGCAGATACATAAACCCCACTTGATTAGTTTCCAGCCTCTAAGGATGCCTGCCATAGATGCAGGTGAAACGTCAGGAGAGAATGCTTCTGGAACATGACCATACAGCTCAGAAAGCTCACAGCAACCCACTTGTCTTTAGCATATTACACAAATGTAAAGTGCACCTCAATTTTGGCATAGTCATTTAGGCAAAAAGGTGTGGCTTAGATTGATGCAAATATGGTAGTTTTAGCCTTCTTACTCATATTAACTTGAATAGGGCTACAGTAACTAGGCTTTGGCATTTTGGAGAATATGCTCAGCATAACTATGGTCCTTGCCCTCTGTTGAGCATGAGAATGATGAGCAGACCTTCTTCTCAACTTCTGACAACTCTGAAGGCAAGGCTGGGGTGACTTACTTGAACTGGGGACAAACTTAATAGATGTGGGTGAAACATCAGTATTTTAAAAACTCTAAAATCAGGACAGTAAATAAAGAACACCACTCAGAAAACAGAGGAATTCCAGACAGGAAACAATCAGGACCAGTTAACACCTCCCAACAAAGGATGACCCCGGACAGAAAGCAGCCAGGCTTTGAAGCTGCAAGGCTATTTGATGCTAATCAAGGTGCCTCAGACAAGAGTTCTTTTTCCCACCCTGAACATTCCACAGATACATAAACCCCACTTGCCTAGTTTCCAAGAGACCTCACAACTTCTGAGGACGTCTGCCATAAATGCAGGTGAAATGTCAGGAGAGAATGCTTCTGGAACATAGCCATAAACTTACCACAGAGACTGGGAAAATGGCCAATGAATGTCAGTGCAGTAGAAAGGAGATGAGGAAGGAGGGAGGGAGGGAGGGAGGAAGGGAGGGAGGGAGAGACGGAGGAAAGAAGGAGGAAAGAAAGAAAGAAAGAAGGGATGAAGGAAGGAAGGGAAGGAAGGAAAGAGTGAAAGATAGAAGGGGGAAAGGAAGGAAGGCCAGAAAGGGAGAGGAGGGAGAAGAAGGAGAGGGGGATGCTAATCAAGGTGCCTCAGACAAGAGTTCTTTTTTCCACCCTGACCATTCCACAGATATATAAACCCCACTTGCCTTGTTTCCAACAGACCTTGCAACCATTGGGCATGCCTGCCATAGATGCAGGTGAAACATCAGGAGAGAATGCTTCTGAAACATGGCCAGACAGCCCATGAGAACTGCCATCCTGATCGGGCCACATGTGGGCTGCGGAGGGTGCGTGGCCTAAGGGCACGGAAGGCACACCCCTCCCAGGAAACCACACCCCCTGCTTCCCCTGCTTTTGAAGGAGTGCCTTGGAAGACTGCCTTGGAAGTTCAGGGAAGGGGGGGGGGAAGGCGGGAGGGAGAAGGAGAAAAAAGAGATGAGAGGAGGCAAAGGGGGAAGAAAGAGAAGAGAGAAAAAGAATGATTGGGTTGCTGTGAGTTTTCAGGGCTGTATGGCCATGTTCCAGAAGCATTCCCTCCTGGTGTTTTGCCTGCCTCTATGGCAGGCATCCTCAGAGGTTGCGAGGTCTTTTTTCTTTCTACTTCCCTGAACTTCCAAGGCAGTCTTCCAAGGCACTCCTTCAGAAGCAGGAAGCCTAGAAGATCAGGTGGCAGAGGACTCTTGCAAGTAAAACAAGCAGTCAAAGAAGAAGAACATGCCCTGACAGAATATGTAAAGCAAAGTGAAGAACCTGCTTCGATTGAAGTCAAAAGTCAGAAATTCCTCAAAGCACAGCAGACAAAAAACCAGTACAAGAAAACCACACTACAAACTAGAGCTGACAGCTGGCACAACAAAACATTGCATGGAAAGTACCTTGACAAAATTGAAGGAAAAGCTGATAAGGAGAAGACCTGGCTATGGCTCACAAATGGGACACTGAAGAAGGAGACTGAAGGTCTGATCCTTGCAGCCCAGGAGCAAGCCATCAGAACAAATGCAATTAAGGCTAAGATTGAAAAAATCAGCTGATGACCCAAAATGCAGACTGTGCAAGGAAACCAACGAAACCATTGACCATATCCTCAGCTGCTGTAAGAAAATCGCACAGACAGACTACAAACAGAAGCACAACTATGTGGCCCAAATGATTCATTGGAACTTATGCCTCAAGTACCACCTCCCAGCAGTAAAAAACTGGTGGGATCACAAACCTGCAAAAGTATTGGAAAATGAGCACACAAAGATACTGTGGGACTTCCGAATCCAGACTGACAAAGTTCTGGAACACAACACACCAGACATCACAGTTGTGGAGAAGAAAAAGGTTTGGATCATTGATGTTGCCATCCCAGGTGACAGTCGCATTGAGGAAAAACAACAGGAAAAACTCAGCTGCTACCAGGACCTCAAGATTGAACTTCAAAGACTCTGGCAGAAACCAGTACAGTACAGGTGGTCCCGGTGGTGATTGGCACATTGGGTGCTGTGCCAAAAGATCTCAGCCAGCATTTGGAAACAATAGACATGACAAAATTACGATCTGCCAACTGCAAAAGGCCACCCTACTGGGATCTGCACGCATCATCCGAAAATACATCACACAGACCTAGACACTTGGGAAGTGTTCGACTTGTGATTTTGTGATACGAGATCCAGCATATCTATCTTGTTTGCTGTGTCATACAATCCCGCCTCCATCTCCCTGAAGGGAATTGATATGGCTTACAAGCAGGACCAGGACCAGGACATACAACAAAATTCATCAACTAAAAACACAGTCAGAAACATAATAACATAGAACTGTTCAATTATAACATGATTAAAAACAACAAAGTATAAAAACAGCATTAAAACTATATAAACCCAACTCAAAAAGCAGCAACCAGGAATACAATGGACATGACCACACTAGAGAGGACTGGGCATGGACTTGTCAAAAAAGCAAACTGTATGGCAAGGACAAGTGGCAAAGTGCTGAGTACTACCTTATCGGTAAACAGGGTTGGGCATTCATGAATAGGAACTAACTGTCATCAAATGCACAATGGAACATCCAAGTTTCAGGTCCCTGCAGAAGGCGGGCAGAGTGGGGGCTAGCCTAATCTCCCTGGGGAGGGAGTTCCAACACTGGGGAGCCACCACTGAGAAGGCCCTCTCTCTCCTTCCCACCAACCATGCTTGTGATGGTGGTGGGAGCGAGAGAAGGGCCTCCCTGGTGGATCTTACAACCCATGCCAGTTCATAGAGGAAGATGCAGTCACAAAGACCCAAACCTTTTAGGGCTTTGTAGGTGATAACTTGCACTTTGAATTGGGACTAGAAACTTATCGGCAGCCAGTTGAGCTACTTTAGTAGGGGCATCATCTGCTCCCTATAATTAGCTCCAGTTAGCAACCTGGTTGCCAACCTTTGTACCAGTTGCAATTTCTGGGCTGTCTTCAAAGGCAGCCCCACATAGTAATGCAGTCTAGATGTAACTAAGGTGTGGACCAGCATGGCCAAGACAGGCTTCTCGAGGTATGGTCACAGCTGGCGTGCATGTTTTAACTGTGCAAAGGCTCTCCTGGCCACCGCCGGCCATCTGATATTCTTTTAAGTTATCTATGATGGGAATTATTTGTTTCTCTTTTACTCACATACATGTGTGGATTTTCTACCTAGTTTGTTCCTAAGTAAGAAAAATATATGAGAAACTTCTGAAAGACCAATGAAGCTCCATTTGTCAGAAGAGTCCATTCATTCATCCATGCATGTGTCCATCCCTCCACCCTTAGCCATTTGAATATGAGGAAAAATCACTAAATATTAGCCCTACTGGACTACATAGACTGGCCCATGAGGTCACGAAGAGTCGGAGACGACTGAGTGAATGAACACACATTAGCCCTATTGCATTATTTTAAATATACTTTTTATGACAACAACTCATACTTTACAGAGGGATGGAAAATTCAATGGAAGTCAACTTTTTAGCCATTCAATGTAAAATAAATATTAAACAAAATAAAATACTATGTAAGCATCATGAACAGTTGCTGGACATGTTTGGCAAAAGCTGTTATGTTTGTGATCAAGGTTTTATACTGGGATTGGACAGAGAACTTGTGCAACACAACCCTTGTTTCCAGTGACAGCCTTACGTTACTGAACTAAGGCTCCAAAGGTACAGCACATGGACATCCGAACACAGTATCCATATATATGCATGTGTGTGAATGCACCAATACCAATGTGGTAAAGCCCCTGGTTAATTCCTGTGCAGTGTTTAGCCTCGTGGTTCTCAACCTGTGGGTCCCCAGGTGTTTTGGCCTACAACTCCCAGAAATTCCAGTCAGTTCCCCAGCTGTTAGGATTTCTAGGAGCTGAAAGCCAAAATATTTGGAAACCCACAGGTTGAGAATCACTGGTCTAGCCACTATAGGGCTGATAGCTTTCTACACTGACCTAAGGTATAAGATGTGCACTTAGAGGCTGGTAAAATAAAATAAAAATACCCTAGATGTTTCCAAGTAGTCTTTGTAAGATTGAATATATTTATACTTAACAATACGAAGACTGACTTGACCTGGTTGTTTTGTTTCACATGTGGCTATGGTTGGGTTTGAATGAAAGGTTTGCTTAAAGTTATTGAACTGCTCTTCTCTTTTTTTGGTTTAAGAACCTGTCCTATTCTTTCCACATGATTTCTGCATTAAGTACCAAAGGTCCTCTTAAAGTTGACATTTGCTTTGTAACTGAGACATACATGTACTTAGCTTCTACATGAAAACACCAGTCATCATTGAATTTTGATTTGTATTATAAAACAGCAATTAGCCTATTGAATGTTTCAGAAAAATAAATCTTGTCTTAACATTTAAGAGCTAATCAGATAGCATATAACTTTTTAATTCTTTGGTCAGAATTTTAAAATTGCTGTTAAAATGCAGCATGAGTAGTTAATTTCTAATTAGTATAAAACTTTAATCAGCCTTAAAGTGCATGTACTTGGCCTATGAAACACACAGGTGTTCCAATGCTCAGTTCCTGCTAAAATTTCTAAAAATAAATCAGTCATTGTTTCCTTCATCTATGTGCTATTCTATAAAAATTCTACACAGGCAATGCTAACCAGAGCAATTGAGTTTTCTATGGACACCTGCATACAAAAGGAAAAATCTGCATGATGAACAATACAGCTTAGAAATATAGGTGATTGCTTTATACTCACAGCAGAACCAATAGTGACCAATCCTGGCCAAGTCAGTATTGTCTATATCGCTAGCAGTTATTCAACTGTAGACTAGACTTGTGCATTTGTATAGAATCGCTATCCGTTTCTGTTTGTTTCATTCGTAAGGCCCCCGTTTTGGAGCACCTTCTGAAAATGAGCACCTTTCAGAATGGGCGTTTTTGTTCCATATCCGAAAATATGAAAATTTATGACCCATTGGCCATTATGGACAGGCTTCCCCAGGCTCCCCTTCCCCTCAGTTTTAAGGGTAGATGGGTGAAAATTGCCACACATGGAGGGCACATCTACCACTTTTAGCCCACCAAGTTTTATAACATTTGGGTCATCCCCCAATATTTAGGGATTTTTTTTTCTTTCTATAAATAAAATCTTAAAAACATTCCCTCCACCTCCTAACTTCTCCAGGAGCAGCAGGAGGAGGGAGGCAGGGCAAGGCACTATTCTTTCCTGCCAGATGTCAAAGATGCTCCACACACCACACACATAACCAAGTACCCAGCCCCACTATTTCACTTCTTCTTTAATTGGCGGGGAAATTCCCCTCCCCTTCCCATCATTTTTGGCAATGGCATGGTTTGTCTTGGAGCTGATGCCTTGGGTCGTTGCTTGCTGCTGCTGCTGCTGCTGCTGTCTGGCTAGGCGCCTTCCTCTCCTCTTGAATCACCTCCTCCATTTCTCTTGTAAGGAAGGCGCCTTCCGTGCACCTCCTCTTCCTCAGAGGCGTGAAGGAGGAAGAGGAGAGGGCCTGAAGCACCTTCCTTGCATGAGAGATGGAGGAGGAGAATCAGGAAGAGAGTCGCCACACACTTTCAAAGCATTTTAAGAAGGCTTCCCACTTCCAGATAAGAAAGGGTGATTACCTCCTGGAAGAGAAGAGTAAATGAGGGTTTACTTTTTGTTTGCTGGGGGATTCATAAAGATTAAACTGTGCTCACAAAAAGCAGGCAAGGAAACTGTACATTTTTCCACTTACTTTCATTCCGAGGGGAGGGGGCTCCAGCCCGAAACAAAAGGAATGAAAGAATGGAAAAAACGGGAGAAACTGATACTGCACACATGTCTATTGTAGACCCCATTTCCTAAATTGTCTTCCAGATAAATGTATTTGTGAGGTTATATAAGACATGACTGGAAATAGGTCTGAAGGGGCTTCAAGCACACTGCCTTCTAACAGCACCTTAATGGGGGCACCAATAGGAAGATTAAAATGGTGTCACCAAGCTTTTTTGGTGCTTTTTCTCTGGGCTTCACAAAGCACATCATGTTTTCCCACCATTCCTACATCCCCCACCTTGTTGAGGACATGCATGGATGGAAGCATTTAATTTGGTTTTCATTGTAAAAGCTCAAGCAAAGCAATTGTACTACCATCTCTATTAATCCAGACTTTTTTGGATCATGAGTAATAAAAGCCAAAGGCCCCTTCTACACTGTCATATAAAATCCAGCTTATCTGCTTTGAACTGGATTGTATGGCAGTGTAGACTCAGGAAATCTAGTTCAAAGCAGATAATTTGGATTATCTTCTTTGATAATCTGGATTATATGACAGTGTAGAAGGGGCCTTAGTCAGCTATTTGTGAAGTAAATATGTGTACAAACACTTTGTTTCCTAATGTCTCAATCGCAAATAGAACCTGGACACATTCAGCATAAATTTCTAAAGGAATATTCTAAACACATTTGGGTGAATGCTCTTCCTCCAAATGACTTGGAATCTGAATTATGAAGATTTTTAAGGGCTTTCTTTGCTTGTCTCTGTCTGGTAGAGGACCATTGTAAGTGGGGCTTGTACGCTAAGGTCCTAAAGTCCTATCCACACTTTCTCTATGAACACTTCAAAGGCATGAAGATTGTGGCTCATGCTACAGCCCCTTTCTTAGGGTTTCTGTGCTTGCCATTAAGCTATTTTCTTTTGTAAAGAATGAGTGCACCATCCCAAAAAGGCCCATAGAAATTGGTAACACTTGTATTTGTGAATCCTTTCATGCAGTGCACTGACACCACGCCTGGCAATAAAAGTACAGAAACTAGAAGAAACAGAATCTAGCATTTGTTATAACTGGTATAAAGTTATACATAATAAAACCACAAAAGTATAATGAAAATCAAGATTTATAACCTACACATGTATCTATCATTTTCCTTGACCGAATGGCTCCATAATCATGATTCCATGTCCCTCCTTTCATTTCAGTTTAGAGTGATGATAGATAATATAGTCTGTCTCCTGCCCCCCCCCCCCCACCTCCAAATTGTTTTTCAGTGTATTCATTCTGCCTTATGGATTTGATCCACGTTTTCTGAATTCCTTGTAACTTTTTCACATATATCCCTTGGAAAGTACAGTGTCCATTCATTGCAATAGCAAATCAATTCTGTGGATGCAGAAAGGGTAATATTAATCCATTAACCATCTTTGAACAAGGAGATTTATGTGCATACAGCTGTTGAGCATGCAGTGGCTTCCCTATTCACTTCTGTGTCAAAGAAAGTCCACATGTTGGCATCTATAGAACTGAAGTAAACAGAGAAGTGGGTGCATGTACAACTGGGAACATATTAAATCTCCCGCCCATTCAAAGAATCGCTTAATACATTCTTATTTAGAGCATGAAAAGGTTAGAATGAGCAACATGGACAGATGTAAATTAACATTAATAGTTGTATGGTGTAGAATGCTGATATTTCTATATATCTCTATAAGAGAAACACAATTGTATGCACTATTCATATGTCTCTTTATCATTATTAGAAATGACTGTATGGTTTTTAAAATAATATTATTTTCATTATTGCCAAATGGTCATATGGTACACAACTGAAATGATCCCAAACTAGAAGCAGTAACACACACATAACAAAATTCAATGCCATGCCCTGCTCACCTTTGCTTAATGGAAAAAGAGAAAATGAGGAGACTAGAAGGAGACTATATTTCAACCTTTCTTTTTTTCCTTGTTTTAATTCTAAATCACCCTATTATTTCCCCACTCTCCTGTTCTTTACAAAATGTATCTCAATTGTTTGCTCTGTTTAACATCTGTCTCCTCTTCACTTTGATGGAGTTCACACAAAATTGACTGTCAAAAATCTAGTATGAATCTACAGGATTTGCTCAGATATTCATTACCTCCAGCCTTGCATGTCAGATATTATTTGAAGCCTTGTTAAAATTTCTTAACACAGTTATGGCAGTAATCCTGCAGCTTATATCTGATGTTATGGGTCAGTGTTTTTACATTGACCAAGACAGGTCCATCAAAGTGGTTTTCATGATTTTCTTTTTCTTTTTAGTTGGCAGGGGATGGATGCAAAATCTTGCTCATACTTCCCCTTCGAATCAGTTTTCCACTTCCATATAACATTGCCCCAAGGATATGTAATCATGAGATATTGTTAGGAGCTGTTAGTAAAGACCTTTAAACACGAAGTCAGAAATGTGACCCTAGGACAATATTTAATTGGAAAACAAACAATGCCTTGTGAGAAAATGGAGAATGGAATGGAAAAATAGGAAGTGGGTGGGTATCAAGATTATTTTCTGTTTTATTTGGGACTAGGGATTGGATGATTAACGTTTCAGTATCCACCATATTTTTGGTTTAGAATAGCTTCGGATGATGTTCATTTTCGTAATGACAGATAATGTTTAAGGGACTTGACAGCTTTTTAAATTTCCACTAAAAATAACATGCTGGAAAGTGTTTGCCAATTCCAGTATTTAAAAATATTAAAGAAAGCAAATCCAAGGAACAAAAAAAAATGCCTTGTTCAGATTCACCCTACATTTCAAAACAAAGCAAAATTTCCATTTCAGTACTGTAAGAAAGGCTATAATAGCAAAGCAATGAATTGACATTCTTTTAGGCAAAGAAGCATTTCAATAATTATACAGTTAGTTATACTTAAGAATAGACATTATAAAGTTTGACTACATGCTGCAATAGAGTAACTGACAGGTTGAATACTCTTCTAAACCGCCGTCTTCCAAGGGAAGATTTTCTTTTCTTTTTTAAAAAGTTTCTAATATGCCAAGATGTCCAAGTCTACAGATGGTTGGTAACTCGGAGAAACTGTAGAGACCATTACCAAGAAGATACGAAGGGAAACTTAGTCCTTGACAGTTTAACACATTGTCTACTTGTTTTCAAGTGTTGCATTGGCATCTTTAATTCATTCCTTTCTCAAAAATGCTTTAATCTATCACTAGTGATCACTATGTATTTAATCTATCACTATGTAGTGATAAAAGAACTCTCTTGACTACAACTGTTTTTTTTAAAAAAAATTGCAAATATTTTTAAGGGAAAAATAAAGATCAGATTCCCTCAACTGGAAGATATTAGACCAATGCTTGCAAATCTAGTTTCATTAGCTTTCACGACAGCTGATATCTAGCCTCTGCTATTCTTTGTTACAGCATCATATGTGCATGGGAAGGTTGCATCAAGTAAGCACTGGAGATAACTGAAGTCTTCTGAGGTCACATTAGGTTACATTGTGTTTCTATTAGCCCTCTTAGTTGTCAAGATCCTCTTATTGACGGATGAACAAAGGTTTGTCATGGACGGATTACTAGAGCAACTGAAGACCTTTGAGTTTTGCTGACTCACCTGTGGATCTAGGTTGGGGTTGATGGGACTGCACTTGTGTGGTTCCATTCTTCCCTCTCAGAGAGATCTCAGAGGATGATATTGGGCAGTTGCTCATCTGCCCCATAGGCTCTCTTTCATGCGGGATTCCACAAGGTTTCATTCTGTTATCCATCCTTTCAACATGTATGTGAGGCCACTGGGGGAAGATAATGAAAAAGTTTGGGCTGTGGTGCATCAACGGGTAGAAGACACACAGCCCATATCTTTTCTTTCTTTCTTATCAAAGCAGAGTGGTGAAGACAGCCACACTTCCAGGGCCATACATGAAGGTCCCTCCAGAAAAGATGGAGACTAGACTGAATAAGTAAAGAGTGCTGTTGTAGTTATGGATGCTATTTTTGGTAGGGTTCTGAATTTTTCAGGTAATCACATTTTTATTTCAGATGTTCTCCTCTATGCTAAATTCCTAGGTATTCTGGAAATTTTTGCTTGCATTTATAGCAACTATCTCATTTTGCGGCAGGGCAATTTCTCAATCAAAAGTGGCAAAGCCTTTCCCAATACACAAGGATAAAAAGGCCATTCTGAAAATATAGTTAGATGCATGTGGCTGCAAAGTAATAAATACTGAACAGCATTAGAACAATTGGCTATCTGTTTCAAGGGTTAAAGTTATGTAAGGGGCTGGGGAAGCCAGGTCAATTGACAGACCAAGTTCTATCCCTATATAAACTGAAAAACCTGTGAATGTCAAATCTTTCTGCAGGCTTTGAAAGGTTTAATTGCCAGGAAAAAATAATGCTAATACTGAGTTCATTATGTTGCTAATTTAGTTAATCATTGGGAAACTGTTTTGAGAAAGCAATAAAACTTTATGGAAGGTATGAGAGATTCCTTTCAGATGTTATAGATCTAATATGCTGAGATAAGTAGATATATAAACATTAAATGTTTTTAGAAAATGTAGCTTTATTTATGAAACTGATTAAATGATTAAGGGTCTGGAGAACAAGCCCTATGAGGAGCGGCTTAAAGAGCTGGGCATGTTTAGCCTGCAGAAGAGAAGGCTGAGAGGAGACATGATAGCCATGTACAAATACGTGAAGGGAAGTCATAGGGAGGAGGGAGCAAGCTTGTTTTCTGCTGCCCTGCAGACTAGGACACGGAACAATGGCTTCAAACTACAGGAAAGGAGATTCCACCTGAATCTGTGAGGGCTGTTCGACAGTGGAACTCTCTCCCCGGGGCCGTGGTGGAGGCTCCTTCTTTGGAGGCTTTTAAGCAGAGGCTGGATGGCCATCTGTCGGGGGTGCTTTGAATGCGATTTCCTGCTTCTTAGCAGGGGGTTGGACTGGATGGCCCATGTGGTCTCTTCCAACTCTACTATTCTATGATTCTATGATTCTATGAAACTGTTATTTGCTCTTTTCCCATTCAACTCAATGAAGGAACAGCTTTGCACATGGGTACTTCTGAAGACCAAAAAAAATTCTTAGGAATAATAAACTAGATTTGAAAAAAATCCTGTTTCTGGAAAAAAAAAGAATTGGTAACTGATGGATTTTTAAATATATTTAGTACATTGATTGTTCTTTCTTAACATATAATAAGAGTTATTGAAATAACAAAAGTTGCTTCATAGAGTGTTCTGCTGGTTATTTTGAAAAAAAATGAGGCTAACATCTATTATAAATTCCTATTAGTACTTTAGTAAACCTATTAGAAAGTCCATAAAATAGTTGGATTTTCAGCTGAGTGTCTCAGGGCACTACCAGACAACACAAAAAAGTGAGTTTAAAATGGAGAAGAAAAAAGCCCAGAACCTGAGAACATGTCCACACAGACCTGTGGGTCTTGGGATTTCTTCCCCTGCTGTCCTCACAAGCTTCCTCTGTATTAGAAGAAGATCGAGGGCAAATAAGAGACATCTGGTGGAAGGGTTTTTTTTTGTTTTTTTTTAATTACTTGGTTATGCACTGGACATGTGAGTATCTTAATATAAATACAAGCAGATTAGCATGAGTGTATTATGAGGATCAACACATAATAGAGGGATTTCTCTCTTCCCCCAATTGTTTATTCAAGCTTTGTTTAACATTATAAAGTTTAAAATAAATAGTTTCAGAGAGTTCTAATTGCTTTCCATTCATGCTGTGTGTCTGTGTGACAGCCCAATCAGCTGATCAGCTGATTTGGCCTTTTTTTAAAAGGAGACATGTGCTGGAGTAGTCTCCACAGAGGGGAGGGAAGGAAACACATTTTTTTGCAAGTGCAGGGATATACAGTGACATGAATATGCATATTTTTTGGCCAGAATTGGGATAAAAGGGGACCTTTTTACTCTGCGTTTTGGTCCATTGCAGCAAATCAGTGCAGATTTGCCACTAGAATAATATAGCCACCCCCCCCCCTTTAACTCGGGAAAGCCCGTGTTTAGGAGTTGTGTAGATGAGCCTTCAGAGACCTCCAAATGCAAATATCCCTTATGCAAATATGCCACTATGCTGTATCCACAGTACTTCCAAAAACATGACACAGCTCTTCGCCCCCACTAATTTGGGTACTTCAGTTTCTTTGAAATTCCATCCCTAGGCCAGCTCTAGATAGCATCTTACATTTTTATTTCATTTATTTAGTTAATTATTTCTCTTATATCGCATCTTGCTCTCAGTATGGAACCTAAGTATGGTTGAAATTATTGCTTTTAGAAGAAGAGTGTAAGATATGAGAAATTCACATATCATACAATGCTTGCCGACTCCCTTCACCAGAAGCAAAACTAAACCATAGTACCAGGGGACAGGAACAACTGCATATAGTATTCTGTGTGGTAAGGTGGATCCATACCAGGAATCCTTCTATATGAAGTCCTACAATTGGAATGTAGCAATAGGGGGCTATAACTTATTTCAGATAAAAAGACGAAAAAGAGAGTGGGTAGAGTAGCATTGTATGTCAACAATTATTATGTAACCCACTTCAGGTTACGAGGAGAGGCTTGAGAGAAATATCATTATTAGTATTATTTACACCTGTGAAGAGATGCAAGATTTCAATCCTGGAAACCAGATTGAGAACATCCGGATAAGAATTAAGAATTAAGAAAACGAGGACTGAAAAAGATGTTGTTGTGGGGATCTACTACAGATCTCCAAACCAGACTGAAGAGCTGGATGAAGCCTTCCTTAACCAGATGACCAAAGATGCAGAAAGAAGAGATATAATAGTAATGGGAGATTTCTATGACTCTGATATTTGTTGGAAAACAAACTTTGCCAAGACTATAAAGTCCAACGAATTCCTCACTTGTTTTGCAGACATTTTTATTGGCCAGAACATAGAAGAGGCAACAAGGAGACCAGCTATTCTGGTTCTGATTGTAACCAACACTGAGGACCTGGTCAATGGAGTGGAAGTGGTAGGATCTTTACGTGGAAGTGACCATGGGCTCCTGGAGTTTGTGATAGAAAGGAAAGGGGAAACTAAGACTACACTGCCATATACAATCTAGATTATCTGCTTTGAACTGAACTATATGGCAGTGTAAAGGTAAAGGTAAAGTTTTTACATTGACATTAAATATAGTCATGTCCAACTCATGTCCACGGGTGGTGATTATCTCCATTTCTAAGACAAAGAGCCAGTGTTGTCTGTAGACACCTCCAATGTCAGTGGCCAGCATGACCTTCCAATCTGCAGGCTGCCTTTAACCTCAGCTCCTGGTGACTGGCTCCTTGCAGACTCTGGCCCTGACTGCCTGGCTGAAGCAAGGCCCAGCAGAAACACCTGCTGCCTCCTGAGGCTGGGGCATAAAAGGAGGATGCTGGTGGAGGCCCACTCACCCAGCACCGTCTCAGACAGCCATGGAACATCAACAACAAGGAGCTTGGAGGAAAGGGCAGTGTTTGTTTGCTGCAGGCTGCCTTTGACCTCAGCTCCTGGTGACTGGCTCCTTGCAGACTCTGGCCCTGACTGCCTGGCTGAAGCAAGGCCCAGCAGAAACACCTGCTGCCTCCTGAGGCTGGGGCATAAAAGGAGGATGCTGGTGGGGGCCCAGTGCATCGAACAGAGTCAAAGAAGACATTAAGACCATGAAGGGGGAAGGTGTACCCAGATGCTGTTTTTATATTTTTATGTTTTAATATCTTAATGTTAATGGTTTTAAATTATATTTATATGTTGATTGTTTCTATTGATTTTTTGATATGTTTTATTTGCTTTGTATAATGTGGCATTGCATTTTTGTCTAAATATATGTTGTACGCCGCTCTGAGTCCCCTGCAGGGTGAGAAGAGCAGGATAGAAATGAAGTAAATAAATAAATAATAAGACAAAGAGCCAGTGTTGTCTGTAGACACATCCAATGTCAGTGGCCAGCATGACCTTCCAATCGGAGCGGTACCTATTGATCTATTCACATTTGCATGTTTCCAAACTACTAGTTTGGCAGAAGCTGGCGCTAACAGCGGGAGCTCATCGTGCTCCCCAGATTTGAACTGCCGACCTTTTGGACAGCAAGTTCAGCAACTCAGTGGTTTAACCCACTGTGCCACCGAGTGCTCCACATGGCAGTGTAGACTCATATAACCTAGTTTAAAGTGGATAATGTGGATTATCTGATTTGATAATCTGGATTATCTGGCAGTGTAGAAAGGGCCTAAGAGAAGTCAAACAAGCATTCTAGACTTTAGGAGAGCTGACTTCAGGAAATTTAAGGAAATGCTGAGCATGATTAGATGGACAGGAATACGAAAAGAAAAGGGAGTTAATGATGGATGGGAATTTCTTTAAAGTGAGATACTGAAAGCACAATTATAAACAATGCCAGCAAGGAGAAAAAGTAAGAGAAGTTTAAAGAAACCAGCATCGATGTCCAAAGAACTTTTAACTGAGCTAAGATTTAAAAGAGACATGCATAAGAAATGCAAAATGGGAGAAAACACCAAAGAGGAATTCAAACGAATAGTCAACATATGAAGAGAAAAGGTTCAAAAGGCTAACATGCTTGCCAGAGAGATTAAAAATAATGAAAAGGGGTTCTTTATATCAGTGAAAAAAGGAAAAACAAGGAAATGGTAGGACTTCTATGTGGAAAAGATGGTGGAATGCTGACAGGGGATAGGAAAAAGGCAGAACAACCTTCTGTCTTCTCACAAAAAGAAATCAGTTTTCAACCTGAGCAATATGGAATGGGTGAAGTAATAGGGGGAATGCAGCCCAAAATAGGTAAACAAGCAGTCCAGGAATACCTGGCCACTATAAATGAAGACAAGTCTCCAGGGACAGATGTACTAAATCCAAGAGTATTGATTGAACTAGCAGAAATGATTTCAGAACCAATGGTAATGAGCTTTCAGAATAGGAGAAGTCCCAGCAAACTGGAGGAGGGCAAATGTTGTCCTTATCCTCAAGAAGGGAAAAAGGAAGACCCCAATAATTACCGTCCAGTCAGCCTGACATCAATTACAGGGAAGATTCTGGAACAGATCAAAAACAAGTCATGCAAGATGAATCTTATCTCTTTTTTAGATGGTGTTACAAGCTTAATAATAATAATAATAATAATAATAATAATAATAATAATAAACTTTATTTCTACCCCGCCACCATCTCCCCAACGGGGACTCAGGGCGGCTTACATGGGGCCATGCCCAGAACAATGCAATTTGACAGAATATAAAAAGAGCAACAAATCATAACACATTGAACAACACAATAAATGATAATATACATTACAACGCGAAATCAGAAGAACAATAAAAACAAGGGCGGGCCACATGAACACTAAGTTAAAACTCGGGGTGAGAAAAGGAATAAGAATAAAAACCACAAAGAACAGGGTCATAAAATAGTGGTGCAATCTGGAGGATAGATATTGGAGGAGAGCAACAGGGAAGATGTTACTAACTCGCCCCTGTTATTAATCTGGCAGCCGAGCACAGGACCAATTGTAATTTCCGGGCCATCTTCAAGGGAAGCCCCATGTAGAGCGCATTACAGTAGTCCAGTCTAGAGGTAACTAAGGCATGGACCACCGTGGTCAAGTCAGACTTCACGAGGTATGGTCGCAGTTGGCACACAAGTTTGAGTTGTGCGAAAGGCCTTCTGGCCACCGTCGACACCTGCGCCTCAAGCGTCAACGCTGAGTCCAGGAGGACCCCCAAACTGTGGACCTGTGATTTCAGGGGGAGTGCAACCCCGTCCAGCACAGGTTGCCACCCAATACCCCGATCCGACAAGCGACTGACCAGGCGGGCCTCTGTCTTGTCAGGATTGATCCTCAGCTTGTTCCTCCTCATCCAGTCCACCACAGCGGCCAGGCACTGGTTCAGCATCCGAGGGGCTTCCTTGGAGTCAGATGGAAACGAGTAGTGGATTTGCGTGTCATCTGCGTAGAGATGGCAACGCCCTCCAAAACTCCGGATGACCTCTCCCAACAGTTTCATGTAGATGTTGAATAGCATGGGGGATAAGATAGACCCTTGTGGCACCCCACAGGTCAATGGCCAGGGGTCCGAGCAGGTATCCCCCAGCTTCACCATCTAGGAGCGGCCCTCCAGGAAGGACCGTAGCCCCAGCAAAACTGTGCCACCGAGCCCCATCCCAGAGAGCCTCCCCAGAAGGATACCATGGTTGATGGTATCGAAAGCCGCTGAGATGTCCAAGAGAACCAGCAGGGTCACACTCCCCCTGTCCAGCTCCCTGCGGAGGTCATCCACCAAGGCGACCAAAGCCGTCTCGGTACTGTGCCCAGGCCTGAAACCAGACTGCGAGCAGTCCAGAAAATCAGTGTCATCGAGGAACTCCTGGAGCTGCGTGGCAACCACCCACTCCAGAACCTTGCTCAGAAACGGGAGTTTGGAAATTGGTCTGTAGTTGTTACATACAGACGGGTCTAGGGAGGTCTTTTTTAATAGCAGTTTTACTACCGCCTGCTTAAAGCAGGATGGAACTGTCCCCTGGCCCAAGGAGGCATTTATTACAGCCACAAACCAATCCAACAACCCATCTTTGGCCAGCTTAACCAGCCAAGAGGGACAAGGATCAAGAGCGCAAGTGGTCGCCCTCACAGACCCAAGGATCTCCTCCACGTCATCAGGAAGAACAAGCCAGAAAGAATCCCACAAAATCGGACAGACAGGTACCTCAGTTACCTCCGCTGGAACTACGTTTAAGCTGGAGTCCAACTCACGGCGTATCGGAGCAACTTTGCCTGCAAAATGGTGCGCGAAATCGCTGCACTGAGTTGCCAAGTCATCGGGAAGCCCCTGGGTCTCAGAAGGATGCAGGAGCTCCCCAACAACTCGGAACAACTCCGATGGCCTGTTGGCCGCAGACACTATGCGGGCAGTCGTGAAAGCTTTCCTGGCTGCTCGCAAAGCCACGGAGTAAACCTTAATAGCGGCTTTAGCCCGTGCTTGGTCAGACACATCGCGAGATTTCCTCCAGATGCACTCTAGTCCCCTCCTTGCACGCTTCATCACAGCCAGCTCCTCAGTGAACCAAGGAGTCGACGTGACTCTACGCAGCGAAAGGGGACGTTCGGGAGCGATCATGTCAAGTGCCCTTGCCAGATCACTATTATAGCGATCAGCCAGGACATCGACACAGCTGGGTGAGATTCACCCCACCCAGCTCGTCCAACCACATCTCGGTGATGCATGCCAGATCTGCCCCCTCATCCAGGATCAAATCCTGAATGACAGCTGTCTTACCATTGACGGATCTGGCGTTCAAAAGTAGGACCTTAAGGCCGGGGGTCTGTCCTGAAGACTACCACACCTATTCCTCTCCAGGGTCGCAAAAACTCTGTTGCGCTTCTCCCTGGGTCGCAAGTGACCGCTCTTCCTCCTCCCCCACACCACCTCAATGGTGCCCCACCCGTGTGAAACCTCTTCCCCCTGGTGAATTGGCTGATTGAAATTGCCTTCTAAATGGGTTAGTCAGCAGTCCAGAGATGGAGAGCCTCCAAATGTATTTGTTTGTCTAAGGAAGGAGCCCATCTCCACTGGTGGGAGAGAGAAGGAATCATCTGACATGGCGTCATCTAACATGGAAAGGGGACTGAGCAAGGGTAAGCTTGGTAGAATGCTGTGGATATAGCATATCTTGGTTTCAGTAAGACCTTTGGCAAGGTCCCCCATGACCTTCTTGCAAACAAACTAGTCAAATGTGAGCTAGGCAATACTACTATTAAGTGGATTTGTAATTGGTTAAGTGACTGAACCCAAAGAGTGCTCACCAATGGTTTCTCTTCATCCTGGAAAAAAGTGACTAATGGAGTGCCTCAGGGTTTGGTCCTAGACACAGTACTGTTTAACATCTTTATTAATGACTTAGATGTAGGTTTAGAGAGCATACTTATCAAATTTGAAGATGACACCAAGTTAGGAAGAATAATACTCCAGAGGACAGGATCAGAATTCAAGATGACCTTAACAGGTGAGAGAGCTGGGTAAAAACTAACAAAATGAATTTCAACAAGGACAAATATAAGATACTACACTTAGGCAGAAAAAATGAAATGCAAAGACACAGAATGGATGACACCTGGTTTGACAACAGTACATGTGAAAAAGATCTTGGAGTCTTAGTGGACAACAAGTTGAACATGAGCAGACAATGTAATGCTGCACCTAAAAAAACTCAATGGGATTTTGGGCTGCATCAGAAAGAGTATAGGGTCTAGATCGAGGGAAGTCATTGTACCCTTCTGTTCTCCTTAGGTCAGATCTCACCTGAAATACTGTGTCCAATTATGGGCACCACAATTTAGAAGAGATAGTGACAAGCTGGAAGGTATCCAGAAGAGAACGACTAAAATAATCAAAGGTTTGGAGACCATGCCCTATGAGGAGCATCTTAAAGAGCTGGGTATGTTTAGCCTGCAAAAGAGAAGGTTGTGAGGATACATGATAGCCATGTATAAATATGTGAAAGGATGCCATAAGGAGGAAGGAACAAGCTTGTTTTCTGCTGCCCTGAAGACTAGGACTTTGAGAAATGGGTTCAAAATACAGAAAAGGATATTCCACCTGAATATTAGGAAGAACTTCCTGACTGTAAGAGTGTAATGGAGGCTCCTTCTTTGGAGGCTTTTAAACAGAGGCTGGATGGCCATGTGTCGGGGGTGCTTTGATTGTGCTTTTCCTGCATGGCAGGGGGTGGACTAGATGGCTTATGTGGCCTCTTCCAACTCTATGATTCTATGGTACCTCTCTTCAATTATGCCAATTTGCAGTCCCGTGGCCATATTCTGCATATCCTCATAACCCCAATTTCCTGCACTATTGGTATTCATTATTTTATTTATTTATTATTATTTTAGAGCAAGTTCACAATTACAGTTTTTTTCCTTTTAAAAAGCCTCAGCAAATATAACTATAAAATATAAAATAAAAGGAAAATGGCCAGTTTGGGAATTGGGGGGGGGGGGGGAGGGAGAGAGGGAGAGAGAGAGAGAGAAGAATCCTGTCCCCTGACATTACTGCTGGCATGCCAGCACAGAAGCAAAAGGAACCAATTGAACCAAAGTAGATGGTGAGCACATTGTGGAGTTGGGAGCTATTAATCAGTTTTGCCTCTCAGTAACTAGAGATGGAAGTATCACAGGGAAGAGACAGATCAGCAATTGGATGTAGACCTGTAATGCCAGTTTGCCTGCCTAATGTGATAAAGTCTTAAGATAAGACCTATGACACTGCAGAAAATACGAAGGACATTTCAGAAGAGTTCAAGTTGGCTTATTTTTCAGAATAAGGAGTAGACTTGTTATTCACTATTGAGGGTTACACTGGGAATATTGATAAAACTTGGCAGTTGTATGGTTCGGATGCAGTCTCTCAAGAATTTATACAGTACAATCATGTTATGGATGGAAACTGAGAAAGCAAAGTTTGCCTAAGGCTGCTCTATGGATTCATGCCTGGGATTTGAAACAAGGAACTTCTACTGTTCCTGCTCTTAACTATGAACAATCCTACCCCGATGGCATAGTAGATTAAAGCCTTGTGACTTGAAGGTTGGGTTGCTGACCTGAAGGCTGCCAGGTTCAAATCCCACCTGGGGAGAGCACGGATGAGCTCACTCTATCAGCTCCAGCTCTATATGGGGACAGGAGAGAAGCCTCCCACAAGGATGGTAAAACATCAAAAAACATCCGGGCATCCCCTGGGCAACGTCCTTGCAGACGGCCAATTCTCTCATACCAGAAGCGACTCAAGTTGTTCCTGACACGAAAAAAAAAATGTTTATACAAATATGACATGACATTAGGATTACAAACGGTACTTGCCCAGGCACCTGTTATCAATATTGAGTTGGTTCCAGTATTTGTTTATTGTACAATGAATTGCTAGTCAATCTGTTATTAGACAAATAGATTTAAATTAGCTTTTTTCTTGGCAAGAAGAGAAGTGAAATCTTCATAAATAGTAACTTAAGTAAATTATTACTAAGACATTTTTTTTTACTTATAATAAGGTTTAAAATAACCAAATCAGAAGGAGTGAAACATTATCATTCACAATTCTGCAGAATATTGTATTGATTCTATAAAGCTTCATGATTCACTCCTTTTGAAATAGCACTCAGGGAGCTAAGATTAAGTCTATTCAAATCTAGAAAAAAATCAGATAAAGTATCATACCTGCAAGAGAGTGATTAGTTTCAATGAACTGATCTTCCTAGACCTAGTCTAAGGCTTTCAGCATTAATACACAGTACTGAATGTGTGTATTTAAGGTTACATCAATTTATTTTACTTATCCAGGATGTAGGTATGACTGTGTGTATGTATGACCAACCCATGTCACATCAAATCAGTTACATCAGCCACAAGCAGATGGGTAATAGTTTTACATGGGCTTGGTTTCTGAAATTGCTTAGTCAATAACCTCTAAGTGTAATGTTACAACCAAGGAGCAGGTTGTTTGCTAACAGAAGCAATTATAAAATGCAAATGGCAGTGCACTTATTGCCAAGGTTGTCTTAGAAAACAAATGTCTTCTTAATAATGTGTTTCCAACTAGATGACATAATTATGTGTTTGCATTATAAATGACAATTTTCAAATGGTTGGTTTTAAAAATGAATCTTTTTTTAAAAAAACAAATCAAAGGGGGGATTTGTACATGCATAGAGCAATACTGCTTTTATTTTGTCTTTCATATCCAATGAACTCAAGGCAAAACTTTTGGTTTTCCTCCTTATCACTGTTTCTCTTGTGATTTGGGTCAAATTCTAAAGCGGTGAGTAGGCCAAAGTTACCCAAAAGCTTTGATAACTCTGTGGGAGCTTGATCTTTGAAGTTCTGATAAAACACTAACCACAACACCAAAACAGCACATTCCACTTCATGTGTCATCTATCTCGCAGCTATTCCTGCTACCCCTATCCTATTTGTGAAGTTCAACCCATGAATAGGTTCCATTCCATATGTGGTTAAAAACAAATATTATCCCTTAAAAGTGTATAGCATAAAAACTGACCCCTTCCAAGATGTGATAAGGAAAGAAATCAGAAAAACTGAGCCAACCTACCTATACCCCTCAAATGTTTCAGAGTGCACAGGTCAGATTATCACTCATATCAAACCTCTTTCTACCACAATATAGAAATAGTCATAGTCTGGTTGTCCCCTCTGATAAGTTGTATGTCATCAGCAAACAATGGACATGGGGCAGAGGCAAATGAACATAGAGCATGAGAACATGTGATCTTATTTGCAGACTCATATAATCAAGCAGTTGAGGGTGCAATGAAAGAGCTTGGAGATTTGAAGGATCATATATCATTCTGGTGCCAACCCTTTTGGTGGCAGGATGGTGACATACACATATGTACTGTATACTATGCTCAAACAATATGAGAATATGTTAAGCCACAGCAAATAAATACTGTACAGTTCTCTGATGCAATTATATGCTACAATCCTGAGCTAAATCTCTGCAAGTGAAAAAGTGCCAACAGGACTGCTTTCTACCTGACCAGTTGACTACCACTGCCCTCTCCCAAACATTTGTTTGAAACCTGTATACATGAGTATTAGTTACATAACCAAGCCTGCCCTTCTGTGTACATCTAAACCATGTGGTTCTCTTGGTTCATCTCTTCTTAGATCAGGGACATTTATGAATAAAAAATGGGAGGGGTGCTGAAAAACCCTTAGGTCTCCAATTCCATGATAGCAAAATTATTCCTGCTATACTTCTGAACAATTTCAGTAAAGGGTAAGGGATGGTGAGGTGGGGAATCCAGACAGCATTAAGCCCTAAAAAGGCAAGCTGTTATTAAATTATGCCTATGCTGAATTTTGTTTTCATCTTCACAACCTTTGATTCTTTCAGATCTCTGTATTTTGTAATGCTCTCCTACTGAAATAAGACCTACTGAAACTTTTTAAAAAAACTACTGAGAAACTGTCTTGGGTAGGTAGAATCACTCTGATCAAGGAAGACTTGTTTCATTTTCTTTTTTTAAAGTGCATTAAAATTTGCTGTCTAAAGAAAACTGCCATTAAAATACATACATCTAAACTACTTGTATCAATGTGTGTGTGACTGCTTTCTCATCTAAATTAACTTTTTTTTCAAATAAATCTACCACATACAAAGTTTTGAAGTATGGTTATACTAAAATAACAATATATTGGTCTAGTTATCACTGCTTCAGTGTTTTCAGGTGTGAAGCTGAGATTGTTTCTTTTTCCCCCTGATCCAAAAACATTTTCTTAGAATATCTACCTATATCTTCCAAATCATATACTCTCTAACTCACAAATAACTTTGCATTTTGTAATTTTGCAATATTGCAGAAGTTTAATAGACTTTCATACTTATGTCTAGAGCAGTAGATTCCTAAGAAAAGCTAGGAACAGAAGCAGCAGCAGAGAATTATAAAGATATGATTTAGAAGATAAAGCTTGCAAACATTAAAAGTGCCAGATTAGAAATATAGGCATTTATCCCATTGTTTTGACTATGTTGTATATCATTATCACACTTGACTCAGTTGTCATGTAAGCAGGAGGTGGGCAAGATGAAGGATTGAAAAATTATTTTTTACCAGCTGCATTGTCATATTTTACTTACAAAGATCTCGGGTTGCTCCTGTCACAAAAAAAATAAATAATCTAAATTGTCTCCCTCCTCCTCATTGATAAGCAAAATCAGCCCCTCTCAAGGCTTCACAGCTGTGGCTGAAGGAGAGAGATTATGGCTGGAGCACAAAGAGACAGAGCATGGCTCCCCGCAAACAGTCCAAAAAAGAGATATGTGCACACATAAGGCACATTTAGACACACAATATGATCCCACCCAAACACTGCTAAGGCTTATTGAAAAATGTGGAATGGCATTGGATATATTGTGTACACTAAGTATTACAAACGACCTTTCTGTCTGTTTGTCCAGGAATCCTTTGGCCAATCCTCTCATCTTCCTTTCCATGACTGATAAGAAAAAGCAGCAGCCAAACATATTATGTGTACCACAGTATGGGCAGCTACTGGCATTAGGTACACTTTTACTATATTTGCCGAATTTCTACATTTATAATCTTATCCTCACAGGAGAAATATTTCTAACCAGATCAGATCAAACCCAGTGAAATTGTATTCATCAAGGGAAATCTTTATCAATGCATTTAACATGATTTCAGTGATAGCTGCTACCGTCACATGAAAAACAACTGAGAATTTTGCGAGGCCTAAATGTTGAGAACCAGAACAGCTATCAAAGTAGTGATGATAACTAGTAACATTTGAGACTTGATCTCTAGGGGAGAAAGGCCTATGTTTCCAACATCAACAAATGTGGAAGTTATTTGCTTAGGTCTACTTCATTTCTAATTTGGGGCACTGTGAAATTGTCTCCACAGGGTACGCTGTGTGGCGAAGGAAACAGACTGTGTATTCTGGCTTGATGGCCAAATATTCATCCAATTGTTTCTTCCATACTGTCATCAGATATTTGTAGAAGAAATTTATGTTCTGGCAGCTGATATATACAACAAGGTAGTAACAATTCAAGTCACCACCATACAAGGATAACCAGTCTTCATGCATAAGTCACATTCTAAGCAGTTCTCAGCATAACTTCAAACAGTGAAATGAAAAGGAGAAAATGGATATACCATATTGTTATGGGATATGAAAAAACTGGAGGATATGCATTCAATGCGAACATTAATCCCCATGCTTGGGGACTATGTCCTACTTGGATTCATAAAAAATAGGGTTACCTCTAATCACATTTAGCTAAATGTAGTTAACATTCCCTCTTCAGATGTTGGTGTTGAATATGTGAAGATCAAGCATAGAGAGGAAAAGACTGGAGTACACAGAAAGACTAGGGATTATGTTGGTGAATAACAATATTTTGTTATGCTCCTGATTTCAGGTTAAGTTGAGGCTGAATGGCCAATCACCATTCATTCTTTCAATCACATGTTCATAACAGTGATCTCCAAACAGAAGAATTCACACATCAAGATCCTTTTAGTGCCACAAACAAAAGAACTGATCAAACTGCTCCATATCACAAGTTCTTGAACAATTCAAGAGACTGCTTAAGTACAATATGTGAAGTGATTTGTAAGAGAGACCCATTGTAAAAGCCTCTTCTTTCATTTTTGTATACCCCTTTGCTGTTCACATTGTACTTCAAAAATGTCAAGTAAGATACATCTAACCATTTAAAATACTATTACATTTGGAGTACAAAACTCATGACAAAAATTCTCCAACTTTATATATAAACAAAATAAGAATTTTAAAAAAGTTACAGACCAACTAATACAAAACATGCTGCCATATATAAACTAACATACTTCAAAAATTGATAAAGCCATTGTGATGTATACATCATTGATCTCAAAAGAGCAGTAATTTTCTAAAATAAGAAATTTAAATAAGAAAAGCTCCAAAATTAATGTAACAGGACAAATTAATTCTACATAATTAGAGAGGTACTGAATTGGTACTGAATTTTCATTTATAGCACAAATTTCATGAAAATATACATATATGCAAAAAATTGATAAGGAACTTGTGATCTCATCCATCCTTAGTTTGTAGATTTACCCCAGCAGTACATTACCAAAAGTCAGATAGAAGTAGGTGGCTAAGATCCTATGTATGTTTACTAGCATCAGTAAAATAGCCAGAATGATGTTCCAAGTAAAGTGCTCAGAATAAATAATACTCTAAAAGATAAAGGTTTCCCCTGATGTTAAGTCCAGTCATGTCTGACTCTGGGGGTTGGTGCTCATCTCCATTTCTAAGCTGAAGAACCAGCGTTGTCCGTAGACACTTCCATGGTCATGTGGCCAGCATGACTGCATGGAGTGCCATTACCTTCCCACCAGAGCGGTACCTATTGATCTACTCACATTGGCATGTTTTCGAACTGCTAGGTTGGCAGGAGCTGGGGCTAACAGCGGGCGCTCACTCCGCTCCCGGGATTTGAACCTGCGACCTTTCGGTCTGCAAGTTCAGCAGGTCAGTGCTTTAACACACTTCGCCACCGGGGCCCCAAATAATACTCTATATCAGTACAAATTCAGACATCTCAAAAACTTTAATGTGCAATATTAACCATAGAATCTGAAAAAGAAATATCAACCAACATACATGTGCATCTTGGATTGGTCACAAGCTCCTCAGTTATGCATAACCTAGTTTTTCCCAGTTTGAAAAATAGATATATATTCAAAGTAAGGCATATAAATAAGAAACAGAATGCAACTTATTATTAGATAGTACATATATACACATAAATATAATAAAAAACACTTATATGGATGCTTATATCTCTGTTTGAAAAAGGGAGACATAAATTTGCTTGATCCAGTCTAGAATAAGTTCAACATACTACACTTTAAAACTGAAATGTGTCCAAGATATAAAACCATAACCAGAGGTAAATCATAAGTATATTGATTAATACTTTTCTAGATACTACAGCCATGTATTTGAAGAGAAAACATCTTCCAGAAAGGGCATCAAGAAAGATGTTTTCTAGACTTTTGACTTTGAACTGATAGAGTTGTGCCATTTAGGAACTCAGAACTATTTGAAGAAGGTTAATTTTGTTTCTCATTAACAGATTGCTCTTTCTTCTTCATCCATTAAATTAACTGCAGTGAACTTCCAGGAGTAAAAAAGTGTCTTTTTTCAAGCTTGAATAAGAGGAGAAATAGTCACTTGCTCTGAAAGCTGGCTACAATTAAAAATATTGAAGACAGATTAAAAGTTGTACAGATGAAAGCTCCAATGCTAATTTGCTATCAACTTTAATGGTGTGATCAAATCTATGAAAGACATCAGAATGGCTTTTCAGTTGGTTGCCCAACAGGCTACAACTAGACCATAATTGTACAATTAAATGCAAAAAGGACAATATTTACCTTTTCCAACTGGGCATTTTTTTTGGATTTGTACAAAAACTCCCCCACTGCCACAAAGACGGAAAGTACCAATCCCGCTGCCAAAACAATGAAGATGCCACCAATATTTTGTACTCCAAGGGCACTGGCATCTTTGCTCTCTTCTTCTGGACAGCCGTTGCCTCTCCACCATTTCTCCTTCATCATGTGGAGTTTGCCTTCCTCTTGCAAGTGAAGAATTGCTATCGTTATCTTGTCTCTATATGGAGACCCTAGAGAGTAAAAGAGAGAGCACAGGTCGCTAAAGCATGTCCTTAATAGGTTGGTTGTATCTCATACTTATTTGATACCTTCATTGATGGGAAAATATTTTGAAAGCCTAAACCATGTAGACTACCACCTAGATCAGAGGAACTCCTTCCTTATAATTACGTATGATAATATCACTCTCAAAAAACCGTACCTCTTCAGCCAGGCAGTGCCTCAAACAAATGATTTCTGCTGTTTAACATATATATGAAACTGTTGGGAGAGGTAATCCAGAGTTTTGAAGTACGGTGCCACCTATATGCTGATAACACCCAATTGTACTATTACTCTTTTCTACCTAGTGCCAAGGAAGCTGTCCTGACCCTAACCCAGTGTCTGTCATCAGTAATGGTCTGGATGAGGCAAACAAATTGAAACTTAATCCAGACAAGACAGAGATACTTGGTCCTGGTCCATCAGAAGGTAGTGTTAATGTGGGATTTGTGTATTGGTAGTGTTTAAATGAAATTTGTGTCTTGCCTGTATTGCATACTGATTGCATCATCCAGAGTGTAACATAGTCTGGAAAGAGTTAATTACTAAGAAGCTGTGATGTCCTTGATGTGTGGCTGGAGCAAGTGTGTGTGCATTGCTGATTGCATCAGTTCAGTTCTGTTCTGTGTTGAGTTGAGTTCTGTCTGCCTAGGTGTCAAGTCCTGTGTCCATTGTCTGCAAGTCTGTTTGTCTTATAGTAAAACTTGTATATAGTTTTACCAACGTCTCTTCGTTCTGCGTTCCACTGACTCCATCCAACTACTGCTGCGCTGCTAATACTCTGACAGGTAGATCAGAGAATAGGAGGTTTCCACTCCCGCTGGAGAGACAGGTCTGCAGTTTAAGGGTCCTCCTGAACCCAGCACTGAACCTGGAGGCCAAGGTTTCTGAAGAGGCCAGGAGGGCCTTTGTACAATTAGAATTTGTGGACCAATTGTGCCCATTCCTTGAGAAGCCATATCTGGCCACTGTGGTACATGCTTTAGTTACAACTCGTATGGATTACTGTAACACACTCCATGTGGGGTTGCCTCTGAAGATTGCTTGGACAACTTCAGCTGGTCCAAAGAGCTGCAGCCAGGTTGCTAACTGGGCCTGGCTACAGGGAGCATAAACCTCCATGTTGCAGCAGCTTCATTAGCTGTCAGTCTGTTTCCATGCACAATTCAAAGTGCTAGTTATGCTCTTTAACGAATGCCCTAGATGTTCAGATCCAGGCTATTTGGCTGACTGCATCCCCTTGTATTAGCCTGCCCAGGCCCTGAAATCTTCAGGAGAGGCCCTTCTCTTGGTCCCACCTTCATCTCAAGTTCAATTGATGGGAACGAGAGAGTGCTGCCCCTCGAGTCTGGAACTCCCTGCCCAGGGAAGCCAGAAAGGCTCCTCCCTGCTGTCCTTTTGGCAGCAGGCTAAAACCACCTTTTAAAGACCACCTTTCAAAGAAAAAGGTTTTTAAGATCAATTCAGGGGATGAAATATATTGAGTGAGTGTGTGAACTTTCATAAATATTTATTTTCAATATCAAAAATGGAAGCAGCAAACAGTGACGCAGGAGGCCATCATTTCCCCCTAAAGTGAAAGATGAGGCAGACTGAGATGGCATTTTGAGATTACATGATTCTCAAAATGTTTTTTTTAGGGAAATCTTACATGTTTATAATTAGAAAGATGCCTACTGATGCATAACTGCATCTTACTTACCTGCCCTGCTGTGTGTCTATTTGCTTATCTATTTTTAGGCGTGTTCATGTGGATAGGAGTTGTGCCTTTTCTGGTTAGAGCCAACACAGCATATCAGGGATATTTATGGCAATAAGTAAGAACCAATCAAAAGCTGAAAACTGCAATTGATGCAATCAAGGCCAAACTTGCAAGTGCACATTATGATGTGGCATTCAATACTGACATTTTCAATTCATGTACTATTGCTTATGTCAAGATTTAGAATAATCACCTGAAATGAGGTAAGAAAAGGTTGAGTTTCAGGATCAGGCATGAAATCTCATTCACCCAGATCTTCTTTGCTACTGTGAGAATGTACATGGAGAAAATGTCTCAAGTCCAACAGTGAGTAGGGTTTAGCAAAAAAGAAGAAAGAGACAGGTAGTGCAGGACCAATGATACCAATTATGGAATTGCTGATTGAGGCTTTGGCACCAAGCCTGTCAGCCAGAGACCCCTTGAATGAGCATCTTTTTAACTTGCAGTGTCAAAGTTATCACTCCCTCAGCCAAGCAAGATATCAATTAAGGCATTCCACTCTGCTAGGAGGAGGACAGCCATGGGGTCATAGTGTGGCTTTCAAAATTTACTTCCTGCCTTGAGATAGCCAGGGCTCTGTTACTCCTGACTAAGCCACTTGGTGTGACTAAGCCACATTTGACTAGGGACACATCTACCCTAACTCATAATCCAAAAGAGGGCAAATCAGCTCCATAGCAACCCCATGATACATAGAGCTGATTTGGGTTAATGCAGCCTTAAACCACATGAATTAAAGTTGCAGGTTGCTCTGGCCACCTATCTGTCCAAAGTAACATTCTTGCCCCAGTCTGGACCTCTTTAACTATGGATTCTGCTACCACTGAATTTTTTTAAAAGTTATATTAGGGGAACCATTGTACTGCATTATACACTATATAATGAGACTTGAGCATCTACTGATTTAGGTATCTATAGTGGGGACCAAGGATGCATCTTATATGCTTTCCAGTTTCTGATGTATGGGATTCAAGTTCAATGTTTGCATATTTGAGCTTTCTATATTCTTCAATCCCAAGGGTGGACACAATTAAAGAAATGTTTAGGGCAGCTGCTGAGAAGAAAATATAGGTTGGAAATACAAGATAGTCAAATACCACCTCCTCCTTCCTGTCCATCTTCATTTCTTTTATTCTCATATGCAAGCAGGAATAATTCCTGTAAGTTTTCATTTCACTATGGCATGAGATCAGAAGGTATTGTGGATGTTTCTTGCTTACATTTTGAACTTTGGGAGGATTTAATGCTTTTTTATGACTGTCCTTTAGCACTGCTTCAGAGTTTACATTGAAAGCCATTGTTCGAATATTATATAAAAATGAAAGGCTGTGGTTAAATATTCATTCATTCTTAATTAGAATACTGTAGTACAATGTTTCCCATAGTTTTGTGTGATACTGTGAGTTATCTTTGATTTAATTAAGGTGACTGGGGAGTAGAAACTGAATCTGTGATGGGGGATCCATGGAGCAAATTTATAATACCTGTCCTCATTAGAATGAGATTCGGGTCAAGAGATTGACTTGATGAGAACATCTGAGTCTCTATCGATAGCGTAATGGGAAAGATTCAAGGAATCCATAGAATCCATACTGCTACTTGCTTCTCTTTAAAGCTCATCCCATTCAGTCCCAAAGAGATTATGGCAGATATTGAGAGACATATTTGAAAGTGAGAGAAAGAAAATGTAACTGCAATAATACTGTTGCTTAAACTATTGGGAACATTGTAGCTACATGAAAATATGTACACAAAACATTTGGGAGCACAATTTTGTGCAATTTGAGGACACAGAACAGTTGAACATCTGTATCATTTTTATTTTAGCACACAGGCTGCAAGCCAGCCTGCCATTATATGTACCATGTAAAGGCACAAATGGATAGGCTGGATCACAGCCACTAAAACTACAATTTGCCAAATGGGAACAAAATATATCTGCTTGGTTAACTCACTCTCTAACCCTTTCTAAACCTAAAGAGGGTTTCTTTCTATTTTAAAGCAGGATGAATAATATAGTGAGAAAGGAGCTATTTTGTCTATTTGGGCAAAATTGAAATGTTCCAAAGGGTTCAGATTTTCTGGATTTGATGAAGATGCTTCAATACACAGTACATCACAGAAATTGGTACATAGGATAGATCAACTGGGGAGACATTTTCCTATTTTGTATCAGGAATTGCACAATCCTTAAGATGTTGCTGAATTCAGCTCATTAGCTAGCCTGATTTGCTTGGATTTCAGTTCTGAAACAGCTGAGCTACCTTTCCTCTAGTAGTCACCCTAGGTGCATATTTTCTTTCATAACCACTGGTTGACCCAACTGCAATCCAATTCTATACTTTCTATTTCCATAGGGAATTGTGGGAGAGCAGAGGAATTCTAATACTAATGGTTTTTATAAACCTATTTTGCTATTTTTGGAGTGGGGGACTTACATTCCCATTGTTGCCATATCATGCACATTTTGTCCAACATTTGCATGCTAAACCAGACCACACAGAAATTGATGTTTTCACGAGTACGCCTCCCAATAGTCACATTTTTATAGAAAATATCCTAGTGCTGCAAGGGCCTCCCCCTCCACCTGCCCACCCTTCCCATTAAGCCCTATGCATCATTTAGCTGCCTTGGATCTGATTCTCCTGGTACCATTTTCAGAACAAAGTGTCTGGGTACATGTGCCCTAAGTAGGGATAAGATTCCAACCCTCTCTACTCAGAAGTAAGGGCCATGGCATGTTGTAGCAAATGACAATGCAATCCTGAGCATGGGATACAGATCCCCTGTGTAGTTAAGAGGTGGAAGGGTTAAGAAAGAAAGAGAAAACAGGACTGAATGAGGTGCTTCACTCATGTTTTTTTTCCCCCAATGTCAGGAGTGACTTGAGAAACTGCAAGTCACTTCTGGTGTGAGAGAATTGGCCATCTGCAAAGATATTGCCCAGGGGATGCCTGGATGTTTTGATGTTTTTACCATCCTTGTGGGAGGCTTCTCTCATGTCCCTGCATGGAGCTGGAGTTGATAGAGGGAGTTCATCTGCACTCTCTTTGGATTGGATTTGAACTGGCAACCTTTAGGTCAGCAACCCAATCCTCAAGTCATCAGTCCTGCTGGCACAGGGGTTTAACCCACTGCACCACCGAGGGCTCACTCGTATGTTGCCCAAAGGGAAAGTGGGCCAGAAAATATGATCCACATGTGGTTCTGGGAAATGCTGAGAAACAGCCAGGATTTGAAAGAAAATTGGAAGGATAACAAGCATGGCTCCCCAACCACTTATCACAGGGCATCTCATCTGGTAAGAAACTTCCCTCCAAAAACACACAACCTCCAAATCATGATACATGATGTTTTCCTTATGAGCTTTTCCTATTGTTTCATTCAAAAGCAAATCTAAAGAAAACTGCATATGTGATGTCACTCCATCAAGAGCACAGCAAAATCATTTCGAATCATAGTGTATTTGTCAGAAAAAGAGCTTCACAGCAACCTTTCAAGGTATAATCGGACAGGATAAGAGGGGAACATTGCCATCATGCAATGCAGCACAATAGAATGAGAGACTTTTGGGGCTTTTTCACATCCTCTTCTAATTCTAATTCTAATCTTTTTGTGTTTTTTTCATGTAAAATATGCAAATGAACAAAAAGCAAGGAGGGAGACTTTGAAAAAGGTTATATCTTGGTTGCAGGGGAGGTTGTGTCTATTAAGGCCTCAACATATACAAATTCTATGGATGTTACAGGTGAAGTTACAGGCAATGGGATGGATTTCCCGGCCAAGAGTGAGGGTGCATCCACACTGTAGAATTCATGCAGTTTGACACCACCTTAACTGCCATGACTCAATGCTATAGAATCATGGACCTTTACAGGGCCTTCAGCCTCCTCTATCGAAAATTGCTAGTGCCTTACCAAACTAAAAATCCCAGGATTCCACAGCATTGAGCCATGACAGTTAAAGTGGTGTCAAACTTTATTAATCCTTCTGGGTTAATGCGCCCTGGATAAGATTTCATCCCTTTCTGCATGCATTGATAGGATATTTCAGACTTGTATTTTTGAAGAAGAATATTAATCATAAAAACACATCTTGCTGGTGGTGACTTCTCAGATGAATAAAAATGGTTAGATAATAAAATTCTTAAATCAAAGTGATCTTGTTGCTGGAAATACGGAAGCAGAATGAATGGCATCTTTGTTGCTAACTGCTCCACCTAATACCCTGTCTGAATGGCTGAGGGTGGAGGTATGATTACCTAAAATACTAAAACAATAAAAATGTCCTAAACATTAAATTTCCCATTCAAAACCTCACCCCCACAAGTGAAATATGTGCAAATAAACCTGAAATAAGCAGATAAAAAATTCATAGCTTGGAAAAATATTTGAATTAAGCCATCTCATTTATTTTGTGAACTTTATTCACTGCCCATAAAACCCATACATAGAAATCAAAAATACTATGGCATTCATTATGACTTTGATGTGTTCGGATATATTTTTACCCTTGAGTATCTTATCTATCGTAATTCCTTCATACCTGCCCTTTCAAATTTTTGTCATCTTATAATTTCTTGACTATAGTTTCCATTTTGACTGAGACTCTTAACCTTGATTAGTAGTCATTCCAAGTTTTGATGTTTTCAGATAATATGGTAACATCTGTGTATCTGAAATTGTTCTTTTTTCCTCAATTTTTACACCTCCTTCCTCTAAGTCTAATCATGCTTTCTGTAAGATATGTTCTGCATATAAATTGAAAAAATACAGTGATAAAATGCAACCTTATTCCCTCCCCCTTACCAATGGGAAACTATAAACCATAGTTTACCCTCAAGTCACAATCTAACATAAGACTGATATGTTTTAGCAAGTGCAATTGTTTCATCAGCTATAAATATTTGGTGAACACAAATGTAGTTGAGGCAAGCGGCCTTTGGGCTGCGAGCCAACACTCCAGTTTGTAAGTAAAAGCATTATCTTACTAATCCAACAATATGATTTTATCTTCATACCACTTCTTTTATTTTAACATTTTAATGACTGAGATGCCGTATTTCAGTGTGCTGAAGGCATGGCTCCATATCTAAGTTCTCCTTTTGATTTCTCAGACAACATTTATACCAACAACTGAATATATTTTTTGAGCATCAGGAAATATTTTTGAAGGAGATGTCTCTCCTTGTATTTCTTATAGACTTGACTAACTATAGTTCCAAGTTCATTTTCTTCCCTTGACAAGGAAACCTATATATCCCCAGTTTATGATATGTGAAGACAGCAGTAACTCATGGCGATTTAAACAATGCAAATAGCAGTTGTTTGCAATCAAAACCATTCTAAGGTGCCAAAGCCTAGCTGGCACAAAGTCAAAAATAGAGCTTGAAATTCCCTGCAGTAGTTTTCAATGTGCTCCAGTGATTGACATAGGTTGGAATAATTTTGTATACCAAAAATTATTGATATTTTCTTTAAATGTACATGAAGTTAATAAGATTACAAAAGAATGGCTGTCTGCTATGAGTTAAGTGTCAGCCCTATTTCACCAGTGCAGTTTTAATATACTCACAAATTAATTTTGTACCTTGTAGTAGAGTCAGTATCAAGGACAGATTCCTGACTTTTATTTAGAAAGTAAACTGTGTGATGGAGGCATGCATGCATATCATGCCCATTTCAAACATTGTGGATTTGACAGAGTCTGACACAATCAGATGAGAAAGATGGACATATGAGTAAGGTGTGCAAACATTCTCTACCATAAAAATAAAAACAATAAAAGCTGTATTGGTCAATTTTGTCTAGTGGTATCATTCTTTAAACAGTGTTGCGGTTCAGCCAACACTATCAAGACAAAATAGTCCATCAGAACATGTCACCATGAGGTACTGCTGTCTTCACATAACATAAACTGGCAATATATACTTTTCCTTGTCAAGGGAAGAAAATGTCTTTGCTGCACAGCTTTGGTAAATAGTTTTATGCATGGAATTGAATGGGTGTTATTCAGTTTATTAAGCTGTTCTGAAACCATCCAAATATGATTTTTCACAGTCTTTGGTTTCATTGTAAGTATAGAATAAATTCTGATAACTTTCCCTTCTAAAAAAGTATTTAATGAATTCTTAAATTCTTCTGCTATAGAAACCCTGTATTCTAACTACAGATAGTAAGCAATGGCATAGCAATAGTTTGCAGAATGGGAAACCTAGACAGTATACACATTCAAGGCTCTCTTTAAAATAGTCTTAAGTCATACAGATGTTTGAAATGTGTCATGCCTGGCTGAGAATAAGTAATATGCTCCATTAACTCATCTGAAGATTAATACAGAAGCTGAGTCACCTTTCAAGTGCTCAGATATTTAGGGCCAACCTAAAGACAGATTCATTTTGGCCCTCGGCTTCCTCGGCTTCTTTGGATGCCTGTAACGGCAATGGCTCTGCTGCCATGTGTTTTTTTTTTGTTTTTTTTACTGAGCCGGACAACATGGCTGCCAGTCATGGCTACCTTCTGGTCTATTCAGGATCACGTGATACGCAGAGAGGCTGCCTTGTGCTTGCATGGGGTTTCTCTGTGAGCCCTGCCTGTTGGGCCAATCAGAATAGAAGAAGGCTGTGACGTGTCTTACATAAGTTGTGTCTATTTAATTGGGTGAGTGCTACCATTGCTCAGTTGTATCGTTGCTCTAGAGAGAGATACTTCAGTCCAATTGCCTTGCCGCTCGCTCTCAGCTTTAGCTTTTGGTTTGGCTTGGCCTTTCTCTAGCATTGAATATTTTTGATTTTCCATTGTTTTCCTTTATTTTCTAGATTATTTAGTGGGACTAGAAGTTGGAAAGTGTGGGTGTGTGGCATTTGGGTACTTGTGGGTGGGTGTGCCTTTCTTTTAGGGTGGCTCTGTGCTTTGTGTCACTCACTAAAGCCTTTAGCTTCTTCTTTTACCTCTCCTCCCTACTTTTAAAAGATTATTGTTAATAATTATACAAATTCCAGGAAATAGCAAAGCCTCATTCTCAGAAAAACTACATACCTACCTAAATTTACCACCAAAACCTAATAATTTATTTCCTTTGTAATCTCATCACAAGTTCTCTCTGTTTAAATTTCTCTCTATGCTCTCTGCCTTAATTTCATTTAATAATAATAATTTGGCTGTTGCCACCTAATAATAATAATAATAATAATAATAATAATAATAATAATAATAATAATAATAATAGATTTGGGCTGAGGGGGGGGGGCAAGAATGATTTTCCTCCTGCTCTCACTCTCCTGGTGTGTGTTTGCCATGGTCAAAAATATGCCAAATACACAAATTACTGGGAAGTTGTAGCAGGGGATTTTCAAAAATATAAAGAAATTATGAAGAAAGAAAAGAACTGATAAATAGCTAATCACTCTATGTGAAAGTGCTAAAAAGTCTCTGAAAGAAGAAAATCTAATGCAATGTATGATAAATCTTTCAGAGTAATCCTTTTGTTCTGACTTTTGTCTGGTTGTTTCCATAGCAATAGATTTCACACTTTAGTTAATTTGCTACTCTGCTGGAAGTTTCTGATCTAGTTGTTGAGTTTATATATTTAGACTCTCTTTCTGGGGATTTTAGTTAGCTATTTTACTTGTTGAGTAACTATCTACCATTAGCTTGTAGAGGCACTGTCTTGTGGCACATCTACACTGACTACTTAATGTGGGAAAAGCCACATTAATCAAAATTGGGAGATATGGCAATGTCAAGATTGACCCCATGATAACTGATCTGTGTAGATCCACCCTTGGAGTTTGATATTCGGAATTGCAATCCAGTGGGTGAACTAACCTAGTGTTTAAATTGTTTCTATACTTGAACAGTGGTAATAAAGGGGCAGACAAAAGTTGCCACCTAATTTTCATAATACATCTACAAAAGCAATCCTTTTCCTAACTCCTTTTCCATTGCTCATACAGTTCTGCTGTATTAATAAACACTTCAAATGTCTGCTTGAAACATATGTGATAAATCATGTGTTATCTTCAATGATTTTCTAAACATGTCAAGGTTGCTATTGTTGACTGGTCATGAATAATGTCTGATCAAGAAAGAAAAGACAAAAAAGAAAAAAATAATTAATTCAGTGTTTCTTGGCTAAATGGTATTTTAAACTTGGGGATAGGCTTAATTTGGAGAGCACACAATTAAAGTTAATGACAAATAATGAAAATAATGCTTGAAATCACAAGGCTAGTGTTATATAATTTTGCATCATAAAATGTTTTAAATCACTTCCAGAAGGTAAAAGAAAAGTAATGCAGTCTGAGTAACCTAAACAGTTTATTATTGGCTATTGTTTTAAAGATTAAATATCACACTGCATTACATGGGTAGTTTAAAGTCTACTTGAAGCAAAGACTCCTCGCACAAAGGTAAAAGCATTGTAATGCACTTATTAATAGCTTGGGTAAATATAAATAATTTATAAAGTTGTATTCCTAGCAGAAGTATAAAGCCACAGATAATAAATTATTGCCAGAAACCCTTTTTAATAAGCAGAACCTTTTATTTAAGTAAACATAGTGTGAAATGCTTCTTTCTAGATATGATAGTCAAAAAATAGAACATTTCAAACATGAATTAATCATGTGCTATTGGGTTGAATGAAATAAGAAAGAAAGAAAATCCTAGAAAAGCAATGATCATATTGAAGGTAAAGGTATAGGTTTCCCCTGACATTAAGTCCAGTCATGTCTGATTCTGGGGATTGGTGCTCATCTCCATTTCTAAGCCAAAGAGCCGGCGTTGTCCGTAGACACCTCCAAGGTCATGTGGCCAGCATGGAGCACCGTTACCTTCCCGCTGGAGCAGTACCTATTGATCTACTCACATTTGCATGTTTTCGAACTGCTAGGTTGGCAGGAGCTGGAGCTAACAGCGGGCACTCAAGCCGTTCCTGGGATTTGAACCTGGGACCTTTCAGTCTGCAAGTCAGCAGCTCAGTTCTTTAACGCACTTCGCCACCGGGGCTCCTATTATATTGAAGATGATGACAATTATAATGATGATGGTATATGTAGGATCTCTGGAGAAACTTCCAGCAGAAGTTTGCCAAGGAGTTGAATTAGAGAAAAGAGAGATTCCTAGAGAGGTGTTCTCTCATGTATAAAATTAGCATGTTTTAGAAAAAATGTGATTCTTCCACTTTAGTGGATGTCTTGAACTCCTAACTCCTGTGAATATGGAGGGCTACTGTATTAAGGAGCCCTGGTGGCGAAGTGCGTTAAAGCACTGCGCTGGAGACCGAAAGGTCCCAGGTTCAAACCCCAGGAACGGAATGGGCGCCTGCTGTTAGCTCCAGCTTCTGCCAACCTAGCAGTTCGAAAACATGCCAATGTGAGTAGATCAATAGGTACTGCTCCAGCGGGAAGATAACGGCGCTCCATGCAGCCACATGACCTTGGAGGTGTCTACAGACAATGCCGGCTCTTCGGCTTAGAAATAGAGATGAACACCAACCCCCAGAGTCAGACATGACTGGACTAAACATCAGGGGAAACCTTTACCTTTACCTACTGTATTGTAGTCATTTCAATTTAGTTCTTATTGCATATTTTATAGTGTATATCTGTACAGAAAGAAGTCCTGCTGCATACCCTCCAACTGTCCCAATTTGGCTGGAATGACTCTGGACCCATCCACCCAGGCCACATATGCTGATGCTGATCCAGAGTGGGGTACTCTAGATCAGCACCTCCTGCACTGCCAGCTGCTGCACTGACTCAACAGCTTGCGTATGTCTACATTGTATGGCACCAAGCTTCCCTAGTGGCTAGATATAGCCCATACAACCCAACAGCACTGAACCTGGTTCAATGCCACTGGACTACCAACCTTGCCATCCCCCTCTAATCCTCAGTTTAGTGGTGACTACCAGGCCTGGAACTGCCACTCGCCCTTGCCCATCACATCAACTGAGTGACATAGCAATGCCTTCCGAGTTGCTGCCTAGTAGCCTTCTCACTGTAGCGCTCAAGTTAATGGATGAGAAAAGCAAAGTCAAGTAGCTTTGGGAGGCATTAGGGCAGGTGGATGTTGTGCATCATGTAGATGCCAAAAAGCCCATTTACTCCTACCCCAACTCATTGGCCTTTGTAGATGGGACCTCTATTCAATGGAACTTCTTCCCAGGCAAAGGTTTGCATGGGATTACAGCTCTGATTGTGTTGTCAGGGTCCCTGGAACTATTGTCATGGTATTAATGTTGCCTACTTGCAAAATTAATACCTGGGGAGGGAACTGATAATTCCTGAGGAAGTTCAGTTACCTAGGAGTCATGATGGTCCAATTTTGCCAGAAGATTTGTCTGGGGAGACTTTGAGCCCCTTGAGTATCCTTTTCCCTGGTTGGTCTGGATTACTTTGGAATGCACTGCCCAAGACAGAGCTCAGAAATGTAGCTTTTGATATATTACAAGTTCTAGAACCCAGGAAGCATGGTCATTGGCCATGCTGAGATTTTGGGAGTTTTACTTCAAATGTAATGTTACACTCTGGCTCACGGAGGACTGCTCAGAATTTTCCCTAATACAATTTCAATCAAAGTGAATGTATTTCCCCAGACCTTTTAAAGAAGTGAACAGAGTGTGTGCTTTAACTGTGTGTCATTTTGCATATTGCCACACAACCATTATCATTTTATTGTTTTTATCTGTTTTCAAAAAGCAAGGAGAATTCTGAGTGAAAAAATACTTGGAGAAATGTCTTCCAATGGAATAACGTTTTGGATCTAACACATAATATGTTTATTTAGTAGGTTGGCACAACACACAAGCCATAGCTTGGTAATACTATATTTGTGTGAAGAAGAAAAACTAGCACAATAGTTATTTGCGTACATTTTTTTTTTTAAAAAAAAACCTCTGTTTTTTACCAGTATCGCAGACAAATATTTATATTGAGATGAATTATTGTGATCACTCATTATTCTGAATTGGGAGTAATTTATCTTATAATACAATACTATTGTTAAGATGTTCTGTTTGATTTATGACTGCTTTCATACATGGAGCTCTAAATCCATCTTTAACATAATACCATTCAATTACATGCCTGCTATTTTAACAGCATGGTCCATAGAGTTGGAAGATAATATCTTCACATATTGAGTTAGGCTGTCGCATAACAGTCTACATCTGCATGAATATAGTTGAACAGGTTTTTGTAAATACTATTTTCGTATACACATAGATTTTAGAAAATAATTTTTAAAGTAATTTTTACTAAGGTTTTTTTACAGGTATACAAAGTTTAAAAAAAGTTTTAGAAAGTTTAGGGGAGAAATGGGGAAGGGTTATTTGGATTGAAAAAAAAAGAGGTGGAATCTAGAGGGTAGGGAAGGGGAGAAGTTCAGTAACATAGGGAACTGGAGAGATGGGGAAAGGGGAAGAGGGAAAGGGAGGTGGGGGATGGGAGGGGGGTCATTTTAGTCTTCCATCCTTTCCGTCGTAGGATTATTATTTGTTTTAGGGCTATTATTTGTTGATTCCTGGTGATTTTCTTTAAGCTTCATTCCAAGGTCCCCCTTTAGAAATCTGCTTTTTTATTATCTTTCAGGTAATTTTCAAATTGTGACCAGTCTGTTTTTTTGGTTGGTTTTCCTCTACACTCTTTCAGCCAGTAAGTTAATCTATCCATCTGGTAAATTTCTTTAATTTTATCCATCCATCGTTCCTTGGTCGGTATCTCTTGTATCTTCCACTGTCTTGCAAATGTAATCCTCGCCGCTGTGTTCATATATGTAAATAAAATATCTTCATTTAAATCAAAATTTATCTCCGAGTCTGTCAATGCGAGTAAGTAGTATTCTGGTTTCATTGGAAACACCTTTTAAAGTATTTTTTGGGTTTCTGTATGAAATACTTTCCAGAATTTTGTGGTTTCGCTGCATGACCACCACATATGGTAGTATGACCCAATCTGGCTCTTACATTTCCAGCAGCTATTTTGTGAATTTTTATACATTATACCTAATTTCTTAGGAGTTATGTACCACCTATGGAACATTTTCATCCAATTCTCTTGCAAATCCATCACATATGTATATTTTAATTTTTTAGTCCATATTTTTCCCACTCTTCTAAATTAATTGAACGTCCAATATTTCTTGCCCATTTTATTATACACTAGCTGTGCCCAGCCACGCGTTGCTGTGGCAAAGTGGTGGTGGTATTGGTTAAAAATTGTTGTGGATTTTTTATTTGATGTTATTTGTATTTTTAATTAATTTTATTGTAACTTATCTTTTTATTTATTATATTTTATTATTTTCTAGTATTATTTTAGTTATTTTTTGTTATTATAGCATTTTATTGTATTAATTTTTTAGTGTTTTTAATTATTTGTTAGTGTTTTTTATTATTTTTATTATATTATTTGTATTTATTTATTTTTATTCTTTTATTATTATTTGGGTTTTTATTATTTTATTTTATTATTTGTATGTATTATATTTTATTATTTGATCATATTATTTTTATTTATGTTTTTTAATTGTATTATTTTATTTTGGTTTTTTATTTGTTTGTTTTTTTGTATTTATTTTATTATTTTTGTTTCTCTTTGTATTGGGTTGCTCTGAGTTCTGTGGTCTGCCTGGTCATGTTCGAAATGTATTCTCTCCTGATGTTTCGCCTGCGTGTATGGTAGGCATCCTCAGAGGTTGTGAAATGTGTTGTAATGAAAGGAAGTGGGGTTTATATATCTGTGGAATGACCAGGGTGGAAGAAAGAACGGTTGTCTGCTTTAGGCAAGTGTGAATGTTGGAATTGGCATTGAATAGCCTTGTAGCTTCAAAGCCTGGATGGTTCCTGCCTGCCTGGAATGAACAAAATGTGGCTCCCAGTATTAGAAAAATCTGTGAAATCAGGGCAGTTAACTAAAGAACAGCACTGAGCAATCAGGGAATTCCAGACATGATGTACTGAGGGCCAACTAACATCTCCCAACAAATGATTCCTCTCCGAAGCAGGAAGTAGGCAGGCCTTGAAGATGCAAGAGCATTCAATGGTAATCAAGGTGGCCAAGTCGAACATTCACAGTCGCCTCAGACAGATAAGAGTTGTCCCATCCTGGATATCATTGGTGAGATAGAAATAAACATCCCACTTGTCTGTTTTCAAACAGATCTCATAATCTCTGAGGATGCCTGGCATAGACATGGATGGCAGTTTGGCAGCAGATAGGGTCATGAGGGAATGTGATGTTTAATAGGCTTTTCCTGAATCCCTTCTTATTATCCAACATATTCAGTTATCCAATGTTCTGCTGGGGTGTTTATGTTGGATAAGTGAGACTCTACTGTATGTTTATAATCTTATATTTGCTTAGAACTGGATTATATGAGGCTCCTTCTACACAGCTGAATAAAATGCACACTGAAGTGGATTATATGGCAGTGTGGACCCAAGATAATCCAGTTCAAAGCAGATAATATAAGATTATAAATGGGTTATATCGCTGTGTGGAAGGGCCTTGAGTCTATACTGCCATATAATCCAGTTTAAATAAGATAATCTGTATTTTATAGGCAGTGTGGAAGAGGCCTAAGTGAGGCCTAATTCTGCCTGTCCCCTGGGCTGAGTAGGTTGCTAGGAGACCAAGTGGGCGGAGCTTAGCCTTCTAACTGGCAGCAATAGGCTAAAAACAATTATTCCTCTCCCTCTAATTAGGGCTTTATTTTTCTTTTCTTTTTGTTGTCGGAACCTAGGGGCAAGGATGGTGGATTGTGCTGCCAAATTTCTAGGTTCTGGGGCATGTACTTTTGTTGTTTAGTGGGAGGGGAGGACACCATTACTCATTTATATATATAGATTTTTGATCTCCTCTGTCTCCGTTGACCATTTTAACAATTAGTTATATATCTTTGTTATCTCTTTTCTCTCATTTAGTAGAATTTTGTCCCAAACATTTTCTGTATCGTTGAATCCAATTTGTTTGACCTTCATAAATTGTTCCTTAATTTGAGCATACTGGAACCACGAAAGATTTTTATATTTTCGCTTTATATCATCTTGATCTCTTAAATTATATTCACCATTCTTCTTTATATCTAGGCCATTTCGACCAGCCTAGAATTTTGCAATGATTGGCTTCCAGAGGCGATATCCACATCGGTATTTTTTCATAAAAATATTTTTTTGTATTTCTCCTATATTCTTATTAATGATGACCTGACAAAGTGATTACCAGGTTTTTTTTCTATTTTTCTTTTATCATACAAAACGTATGCGTGCCAACCCCTTTTTAGGTCGAATCCTTCTAGACTTAACGTTTTATCTTTGTTCAAAGTTGCCCAATCTTTGACCCAAGTCAACGCACAAGCTTCAAAATACAATTTGAGATTTGGTAGTCCAAAACCACCTCTATTTTTAGTATCCGTCATTATCTTGTTTTTTATTCTTGGCTTTTTACCTTTCCAAATGAATTTTGAAATATCTTTGTTCCATTCTTTAAATACTTTTGAATTCCTAATTATTGGCAGATTCTGAAATAAATATAACATTTTTGGTAGTATGTTCATTTTTACTACTGCAATTCTCCCGAATAATGAAATATTTAAATTCTTCCATTTGTGCAAGTCATTTCTTGTTTCTTATTTTAGAAAATAATGATGACTTGCTAATACTATGAGCAAGTGATATCACTATGGAGGGAATAGAAATAGAATTTGTTTTGGAAATTATCTATATTTCAAACAGCTAGATCAGGCTTGTGTAATTTTTTTTTTTAAAAAAAATAGGTTGATCCTAATATAAATGGTTTCATTCATTACTGATTAAATGTGCAAATAAATAAAATGAAAACAAGCAAGGATAATCTAGCTACTGTGGCAACCACTATTGTTGACCTTTGGTTATGTTTTCAACATTATAGTGCTTCCAAAGCAATAGAGGCAGTTAATTTCAATTGAGACAGTTCCTTTAATGTTTGGATGTTGTTGTTGTTGTTGTTGTTGTTGTTGTTGTTGTTGTTAATAATAATAATAACTTATAAAGGAAATGCCTAGAATATAATAAAGCAAACAAACAAACAAACAAACAGTGGACCAGCAGACTAAGACAGGCAAAAGCATGTGGGAGAGACAGTCAAGGGCTTGCCAGGGGCTGTGGGTCAACTGAAGCAGAAGCAGTTACACAGGACCTGATCCTTCTCTTGACCTTGCTGCATATGTTTCTCTTTCAAATAAAGCATGAAGTAATTTTAGCCATTTTTGTCTCACTGGAAGATTGTTTTTAAAAAAACACAGATAATTAAACATCAATTAACAATTCAGATCATTTTTGGCACAAAATTCATGCATGGTTGTTCTGTGCATAAAACAGCTTTTTCTGTGCTGACAATAGGGAAGATTCTTGTTAATCTAGACACAGGTTTTGTGTCAATATTATAAATGTGTCTTTTCAGTTGAAAAAAAGTAGTAATATTCATAATAATCTTGTTCAGAATATGTTGATATGCTCATTTCACATACACACATTATCCTTAATAATCATACGAAATAACATACCTATATGAAATAAGAGAATGGCACATAGCATTGTTATAAGCAATATGGAGGAGGAATGGAATTATCCCAACTACATCTGATGAATTCAGAGAAAACAGACATATGACTTACCCATGGGAGTTCCAACTCCATAGCCTTTGGAGTCAATCAGGCCTCCAATCTGTGTGAGATTACAGTTCCGCTGTGTAACAAACTCAATGGTAGTTGACTCCATTAGGAAGGCATAATCTGATGTGAGCACACGCTGGATGCCTTCTTCATTACTTTTGACAAGCACTGACTGTCTCCTGCTATTCATAAATGCCCACATTTTTTCATAAGTGGCGATTTTTGATTTCTGAAATAAAAATTGCAGCAGTTATAAGACAATATCTCTCTGTTGCTGTAACTAAAGCACAAGCAGTGGATCACAGAATAAGAAGCAGGAGGAGACAGTATCTTCATTGGAGAAAGAATCATAAGGCTGCATTGTAAACTGGTATTTGACGAACCTGAGGTAAATTGGTTTAATTAGCATGGCTTCATTCAAAGGTCCCTAATAAATTTTATTTTGTGAAGCTAAAGCTTATATTTATAACCTTGCTGACTTAAAATTCCAAGGAATCACTGGGGAAAGTAAATCAAAACATTGGTTGTTGGCTAGCTTTTCAAAGAATTTCAGCAGTCTGGTTATCATAAACCCTGAGCGATAATAAGAGCTTTTTAAAAGCTCAGAACACAGCAAAATTCAATCCTAAGAATTTCATTATAGTTTTTCTTACCACGTGATATAGTTTCCAACATTATGCAGAATTATAATTCCCTACAAGGCAAAGGAAACCATTCATGGATCTGTGTGATTTGAAAAATATAACTTCATGTGGTGATTCTACTTCTCTTGCTGCTGGCATATATGGCTCATGTATATTGACAAATCTTTCTCTGAGATGGAGGAAGTGACAGATAAGAGACTATCTTACAGAGATGGCTCAAGCTAAAATGCAGGAAAAATTAATGTAGAAATCTAACCCAAGCCAACAGTATTGGAGACTAGGAAAAGTAAAATGAACAGAATACTACAGATTTGTAATAGTAAAATATATCTACAGTATGATAAAGGATTAAGATAAGGGTCTAAATGGAATTATTTCTACCCTAAATTGTTTGCTGATAAACTCTTCCAACTAATCTAAATTACCTAGCAGATAGAATACAGGATACATTTTAAACATTATTGTTACCAAGCAATGGACAATAGATAATATTCCGGGCCCAATTCAAGGTGCAGGTTATTACCTATAAAGCTCTAAACGGTTCGGGACCTGCCTATCTTCGTGACCGCGTCGTCCCCTATGAACCCACCCGATCCCTGAGATCCTCCGGGGAGGCCCTCCTCTCACTTTTCCACCCTCCTCACAACTGCGTTTGGTAGGGACGAGAGAGAGGGCCTTCTCGGCCGTGGCTCCCCGACTCTGGAACTCCCTCCCCAGGGAGATTAGGTTGGCTCCCTCTCTACCTTCCTTCAGGAAGCAACTGAAGACTTGGATGTTTCGGCAGGCCTTCGGAGATAGTCATTAATTAATCAGCCCCAGTGGGTTTTTAATAATTTATCCTGTTTTTATTATAGTCTTACCATTTATGTGTTTTAAATGAAATTTTTATCTTGTATTGTTGTTTATATTGATATACTGTATTTTTGTTTTATCTTTTTATATTGTGATTGTATTGTGTTGCTTATATTTTGTTCTTATGTTGTTTGGGCCACTGCCCCATGTAAGCCGCCCCGAGTCCCCGTGGAGAGATGGTGGCGGGATATAAATAAAGTTTTATTATTATTATTATTATTATTATTATTATTATTATCAACACAACGACGTTGTATGGCACAGCAAACAAGATAGATATGCTGGATTTCATTTCACAAAACCACAAGTCGAACACTTCCCAAGTGTCTAGGACTGTGTGATGTATTTTCTGATGATGTGTGCAGATCCCAGTAGGGTGGCCTTTTGCAGTTGGCAGATGGTGATTTTGTCAATGTCTATTGTTTCCAAATGCCGGCTGAGATCTTTTGGCACAGCACCCAGTGTGCCCATCACCACCGGGACCACCTGTACTGGTTTCTGCCAGAGTCTTTGAAGTTCAATCTTGAGGTCCTGATAGCGGCTGAGTTTTTCCTGTTGTTTTTCATCTATGCGACTGTCACCTGGGATGGCAACATCAATGATCCAAACCTTGTTCTTTTCCACAACTGTGATGTCTGGTGTGTTGTGTTCCAGAACTTTGTCAGTCTGGATTCGGAAGTCCCACAGTATCTTTGCGTGCTCATTTTCCAATACTTTTGCAGGTTTGTGATCCCACCAGTTCTTTGCTGCTGGGAGGTGGTACTTGAGTCATAAGTTCCAATGAATCATTTGGGCCACATAGTTGTGCCTCTGTTTGTAGTCTGTCTGTGCGATTTTCTTACAGCAGCTGAGGATATGATCAATGGTTTCGTCGGTTTCCTTGCACAGTCTGCATTTTGGGTCATCAGCTGATTTTTCAATCTTGGCCTTAATTGCATTTGTTCTGATGGCTTGCTCCTGGGCTGCAAGGATCAGGCCTTCTGTCTCCTTCTTCAGGGTCCCATTCGTGAGCCAGAGCCAGGTCTTCTCCTTATCAGCTTTTCCTTCAATTTTGTCAAGGAACTTTCCATGCAGTGTTTTGTTGTGCCAGCTGTCAGCTCTAGTTTGTAGTGCGGTTTTCTTGTACTGGTTTTTTGTCTGCTGTGTTTTGAGGAGTTTCTGATTTTTGACTTCAATCAAAGCAGGTTCTTCACTTTGCTTTACATATTCTGCCAGGGCATGTTCTTCTTCTTTGACTGCTTGTTTTACTTGTAAGAGTCCTCTGCCCCCTGATCTTCTAGGCAGATATAGCCGGTCAACATCACTGCGAGGGTGCAGTGAATGATGAATGGTCATGAGTTTTCTTGTTTTTCTGTCCAAATTGTCCAGTTCCACCTGTGTCCAATTTATAATGCCAGCAGTATATCTTATGACAGGTATGGCCCAGGTGTTTATGGCCTTGATGGTGTTGCCTCCATTGAGCTTGCTTTTGAGAATTTTTCTGACCCTTTGTGTGTATTCTTTGCTGACCACAGTTTTCACATGTTCATGCTTGATGTTGTCCAGCTGTAGTATGCCCAGATATTTATAGGCCTCTGGCTGGTGACACTTTATTGTTTGGCCATTGGGCATATTTATGCCCTCACTTTCAATGATTTTTCCCTTCTTCAATGCCACTATTATTATTATTATTATTATTATTATTATTATTATTATTATTATTATTATTATATTACTTCCAGAAATCCAGTGTGATGGATCTAGATTTAGACATGCATAGCTGGACTAGTGTTAGATGCTCCCACCCACATTACCACACTGGCACCACATTGCTCCCAGTAAATACTAGCCTGAAAGTGCTACAGTCTCAAAATAATAGTAGTGACACCCATGGTTCCATCCTTGGCTTCATACAATATGATGCATTTTGGCTCGTTTATACCAAGTAGGTTAGTCCAATGCAAATCTGGTCCACGGCATGTTGGTGCTGAATCTAGGGCAGAAGGGCCAGAAGTTCATAGACCTCGCTGGGCTTCCAAATCATCTATGCCACCATTGTTACTTTACACCAGCCGTGGAGATCAATCTAAGTGCTAGGCAACACCTGTTATGTCTGTGCAATCAGAATGGGGCATCCACATAACCAGCAAGAAAGAGGAGATCAATCTCCCCTCTTTCTTGCTGATTACTCAGGTGCCCAGTTCTGACAAGTCAAATATAACAGACGATGGCCAGGTTTACAGACAGAGCTCCATGGCCAGTGGGGAGTGGTGGTGACATGGGCACAAGCCACAAGCTTCTCTTTCTGTAGCAGCAGTGTTCATCTGGATGGGGGATCGGGCTGAATTCATGGTGGCAGTGCCTATCTGGACATGGAATAGGGCCAAACTGGAACCAATCCACAAAGTTTCAAGTAAACTCCAAAGTATTCCCCAACTTTGCCATAAGGTGAACAAAATCCAATTAAAGCCCCAAACTTAGTGGGGATACTCACTCAAAGCTACTTTGCATTGTAAAGACTGCCAGTGGCACATTCATGGTGCGTACAGTTTTTTTTTTTTTTTTGCCAATGCAGATTTGACAGACTGTGGCTATGGGACTACATGCTGTTTTATGCCCACTTAACCTTTCCTGACTCCCTGGACTGCCATTTCTCTGGCCAAAACATGTGTGAATTGCCTATCCTAAAGGCCCAATTATTTTCAAAACCAGAAAAGGACTTACAGATACCTTGGTTTGTTGTTGCTTTCATTTTTTCACATTTCTGACCTGCCCAAGTGGTTCCTGGATGACCTGAAAATTGGTTCCCTTATGCACCACAATTCACTTTCTTTATTCTACTATGATAGAATAATAGAATCAGAGGGCTAGAAGAGAGCAGAAGGGCCATCCAGTCTAACCCCCTGCCATCCAGGAACACACAATCAAAACACCCCTGACAGATTGCTATCCAGCCTCTGCTTTAAAATCTTCAGAAAAGGAGATAAGAGCATAAGTACATAGTAGAATTTTTCCAACAATTTCTCAGATGTCTCCAAGTGAATAATGATTCTTTTGTTCAGTTTTGAATTCTATAAAACATATTAAATATTTTAAAAGGCAGTTTGAGAATTGGTAGAATCATGAGCTGTTATAGAGTTATTAGAATGTAAGCACAAAAAATTGGAAGTAAAGACAAAGGAAAAAAAGAAAAGGAAAAATGAAGGAGCAATATGATCTGGAAAGTAAACAAGAGATATCAGATAAACAAGAGTATTTAAGACAGAAGGCAAGACAAAAGAAACCAAAAAACACAGATTTTGACAATGTCTGTAGCAAGAATATTTTACCTATATTGCTTAAGTAGAAAAAGCAATTAAAAATATAAAGTTATGAAGCGAAGATATTAAAAGATTCCAAATTACAGAAGAACAGCTAATGTTAAGAAGAGAAAATGAAGTTAAGAATGATTGAGAAGGATTGGAAGATTGTTACTTTTGGCTGTTAATTCTGAGCAATGGTGTAAATAAATGGTGATACCACACAAATAGAGAGTAAAATCAAAGTAAGGAAAGACAAAAAAAAGTAAAAGTTATTTTTAAAAGTGCCTATCATTGTTAGTTGGAGAAACTCTTTAGCATGGCTGAGGAACACGTTGTCCTCCAAAGGTTGTTAGATTGCCAATTCCAGCAGCCTTAGCCCGCATAGCAAATTGTGATGCAATTTTCAGGACTTCCAGTTGTTGATCAACAGGACCTAGAACACCATTTATCCCTATCCCTGTTCTGCAGAAAGTCAAAATGATGAGGGAACAAGAGACCTTGAAAATGCAGTGAAACTGGTACAAATGAAAATAAGAAAAATAACTAAAGAACCCAGAGAAGAGAAGCAAAGAAAAGTGAATGGTCACATGTGTCAAAGGCTGAAAGGGTGATCCAAAAAAGTAACAACAGAACAAAGAATAATGTTTAAGGTGTTGCTATAAGAAAATAATTTGGAAAAATATAGCAGTGTCATTTTTACTGCACAGAATGGCATGTGCATTTTTGCCATGACTGGTTCTGGAATATAATAAATAATAATAATAATTTTATTCTTATACCCCGCCCCATCTCCCCGAAGGGACTTGGGGCGGCTTACATGGGGCCAAGCCCGGTCACGACAATATAAAAACAAGCAGTAAAACAAATCAAACAACAATAAAACAAGTTATAAAAACACATACAATACATCATGATAAAATCATGGATAAGATCTGTAAGAAACTGGGCTAAAGTGCTAATTATGTTGATATCATCAGCGAAGAGTCCATTCATCCAATGCTTTTACAAAAACTTTACAAAAACTGTCCAGACCCTCTTAGAAAACCGCAGTTTCTATGTGGAGTTTCAGGGCCAGAAAAGCAGATGGAGGAGGCAAAAGAATGGTTTACCCCAAGGCAGCGTTCTTGCACCAACCTTATTTAATATCTTCACGAACGATCAGCCACAACCTCCACTCACAAAGAGCTTTATATATGCTGATGACCTTGGCCTTACAACACAAGCAAAAGATTTTGAAACAGTTGAAAAGCAACTCACCAATGCCTTGAAAGATCTCTCCAGCTACTACAAAGAGAACCACCTGAAGCCTAACCCTGCCAAGACACAAGTGTGTGCTTTCCACCTACGTAACCGCGAAGCCAACAGGAAACTGAAAGTTACTTGGGAAGGCCAAGAGCTCGAACACTGTTTCCATCCTAAATACCTTGGTGTCACCTTAGACCAAACACTAACATACCAAGCACAAAGTAGCTGCACGCAATACCATCCTGCGGAAACTGACTGGCAGCGCATGGGGAGCAGACCCACAAGTAATAAGAACATCAGCCCTGGCCTTGTCTTTCTCAACTGCAGAGTATGCCTGTCCTGTTTGGCACAAGTCTGCCCATGCAAAGCAGGTGGACATAGCACTGAATGAAACATGCAGAATCATCACGGGATGCCTTAAACCTACACCTGTTGATAAACTCTACAAGTTAGCTGGCATTGCCCCTCCTGACGTGCGATGGGAAGTTGCTGCTAACGGTGAGAGAAAAAAGGTCGAACATTGTGAAAGCCACCCACTGCATGGCTATCACCCTCCTCCCACCAGACTCAAATCAAGGAAGGGCTTCATGAGAACCACCACTCCTCTTGATGTTCCTCCAGCAACAGCAAGGGTGTCCCTCTGGGCAGCTAAACCTGGCAATTCTAACTGGATGGCCCCCCATGAGGGTCTTCCTCCAGGGGCAAACCAAGAATGGGCAACTTGGAAGTCCCTGAACAGACTCAGAAGTGGAGTGGGCAGATCAAAAGACAACTTGGCAAGGTAGCACTACCTGGAGGAATCCTCCACCTTGTGTGACTGTGGAGCTGAACAAACAACTCAGCATATGTATGCTTGCCCACAATGCCCTGCCTCATGTACGGAGAAGGAGTTGTTTAAAGCTACAGACAATGCGGTTGCTGTTGCCCGCTTTTGGTCCAAAACTATTTAGTTGCTTGTGATTTCTTTTCTTTTTTATTTTTTTTATTTTCATTATTTGAAATGTATTTGCTGTACCAATGATTTTGACACGAAATAAATAAATCAGCGAGGAGTGGTTATCCAAAGTGTCATGGCCATCAAAGGTTCTAGGAGAGGTGTACAAACAGGACTATTAGTGAAAAACGACTGGTCAATCTTACTAGATCAATTTTCAAAGGCCTGCTGGAAGAGCCAAGTTTTAGGCTCTTTCGAAAGGAGAGAAGGGTGGGGGCCTGCCTAATCTCCCTGTGGAGCGAGTTCCAGAGCGAATTAAAGGCCCTCCCAGCCCCAGCCGACACCTGGGCCTCAAGTGTCAACGCCGAGTCCAGGAGGACCGCCAAGCCTTCTTCAAGACTGGCCTCACTATAGCTTGTTTTAGGCAAGTTGGAAATTTACCCTGCTGAAGAGAGGCATTAATTATCCTCACAAACTAATCTACTGACCCACCACAGGCCTGTTTTAAGAGCCAGGATGGGCAAGAGTCAAGGGCACAGGTGGTCGCCCTCACCGCTCCAAGGATTTTGTCCATGTCATCAGGCTGTACAAGCTGAAACGAATCCCACAAGCTCGAACAGACAGATGCCTCGGTTACCTCCCCTGGCATTGCACCAAAGCTGGCATCTTTGTCTGCAAAATGGTGAGCGAACTCGCTACACTGAGTTGCTGAGTTGTCGGGTGCCCCTCCAGCCTGAGGAGGGTGGAGGAGCTCCCCAACAACCTGAAACAGCTCTGAAGATCTATTTGTTGCAGACGCAATGCAGGCAGTCGAGAAAACCTTCCTGGCTGCCTGCAACGCCACGGAGTAGGCCCTAATAGCGGTTCTAGACCGTGCTCGGTCAGATGGGTCACGAGTTGTCCGCCAGCGGCACTCTAATCTCCTTCTCTCGTGTTTCATCTCCGCCAGCTCCCCAGTGAACCAGGGGGCTGGGGCAACTCCACGCAGCGAGAGGGGATGTTCGGGGGTGATCATATCTATTGCCCTGGAATGGGAGCATTCCTTGTGATGTAGAAAAACCAATGAATTAGGCATGATACATGCTACACTAAAAGCATGACAAATAGCATTACAAGGACACTGCTTGATAAGAAATAACATGTAAGTCTGCCCTAAGGTCTTCTCATGGAGGGTCATAGTGGGGGGGGGAAATTACATCACACTTAAATCTTTTCCCCATATTAGAAGAAAACACGAGACAAGGGCTGTTATTATTAGCCCTTTGTCAGTGAACTCATTTCAGAAAGCAACAAGTAAAATTAAACCTTTTCTCTCATGCACTAATGTTAACTTTCTACATAGCTACTACTTCTCCAACTCTGGGACAAGAGCTGAGAACAAGATTGACATTGCAGATCTTTCTAAAGTTGAGTTGACTGGCATCTGCAGCTTTGCCCTGAAGGAGGATTAGTAGTATATATGGGATAAAAGGAAGAACATTTATTCTGAATAACGATAACTTCATATCCCTGCTGAGACACAATTCAAGGCTTATTTCAATTTGCCTGGGGACCTGTGCAGATCTATCATTCAAACACTTCCAGGACCCAATGGTAATAAAAATAGAATTTTATAGCCATCTGTAAGAAATTACTGAGAAGGCACCAAAATATGATCTAGTATTGATTTTGGGACATTTCAATGAGAAAGTGGAGAGAAAAGAAATGAGAACATAACAGATGGACTAACACATGAACAAGGGTTTACTGTAGGTACACTGATCTAAAAGGAAATTATGTTTGTATGCAATTTGCATTAATAATGTGATATTAAAATGTACACTTAGCTTTATGCAACATGGGGAATTTAAAATATTTCTATTGTGCAGAACAGACAAAATAGCCAATATTTTCAAATAAATAGAACATCACTTTATCAATAAAGATAATAATCTAATTTGTTTTTTGGTAAAGTGTTTATGACTTTTGCTTTCAGTGGCCAAGAAATAGAAAGGATAACAGATCAATTGAAGTGTTTATGGTGTGTTCAACAACTCAGTTCAACATCTCAGCAACTAAGAAACTAAGATGCTCAAGCTGCAGTCTATAATGTCAAGAGCTTTCTATTCAAAATGCAAACATTCATATATATTTTAATAAATTTCTGGTCCTCATTCAGCAAGTGATCATAGAATCATAGAATCATAGAATAGTAGAGTTGGAAGACACCTCATGGGCCATCCAGTCCAACCCCCTGCTAAGAAGCAGGAAATCGCATTCTTGTGTTACTTGAGATGGATCTATAATTTTTATTTTTTTTAAAAGGAAATATGCTTGTTTGTTTGTCAGAATTACAGTTGCAAGTCCCTGAAACTTATACACCTGAATGTTTGCAGCTATACTACGGATCTCATCACATTTGCTGCTGGAATTGCCATGCATTGTGGTGAGGTGCCTGGTGGGGGGAACCTGTCACCCCATGCTCAGCATCTCCAGGCTTCCCACTTACTGGTGGGAAGCGTCTGCTGCTCAGCTTCCGCCCATTGATCTTTTTGTAACATGGGAAGCCCCCTGTGTTGCCGCCATATCTCGGTTCTCCTGCCCTTTTACCAGTCCTGCTGGATGAAGCTGTGCATCGTGGGGTGCACCTGGCAGGCTCAGTGGCAAAAGGCATGGGAAACTAATGTCCTTCCCTCAGAAATTAAGATAATGGCATAACCAAAAGCCAGGAGAATGCACTCAAAAATATGAGAGCCATGACTGCTGATGTTAGCCACCTTCCACTGTGTACAGATGGATACCCAACATGCAGTTAATGCTTCGACATATTTCTAATACATAATGTCTACATGAGAACTGCAAGACATGGCTACAGAATTTTCCACTGATATCCAAGCTTCATTTTCTTGCTCTCCATGGAAGAAAGGCAGAAAAAAGAGAGGCAACAGGAACACAAAGTGATTAAGATTCAGTCATTTTGTCTGTCACTACTTATCTTTCAACAAGAGAACTCATCAGTAATATCCCCTTGTGATGGACTAGTTGAGTGTGTGTCTAAAAAATGGGCAAGTGTTTCCTACCCTACCAGCTATCTTAGAGATGAATAGAGATTAATGGAGGAAAGCCCAGTGGACACCCCCCCCCAGGGGAAGGGGAAGCCAGGCAATGTGGGGCATGGGGTGACACGCTGGGCACAACTAGATTCATCACAGTTTCTTTCTGTTGCAAAATACAAACAAACCAGTTCACTAACAAAACAAAACTGAGAGCCATGGCAAATGAAAACATAGTTGCCAAGAGCCTCTCATCCACTTTTCCTGCTCCTTGCATAAGCAAGCAGAAAGTCAAAAGAAGATTGGTTCTTCCCCATTGCAATGCACATTTTTTTTCCAGACAGGATGCATTGAACCAAATACCAATGACACATATGGCAATTTGCATTGCATTGCTGATGAACTGATCTATGAACTCTTTTGATGAAGCATGTTCTTTTATTTTGCCTCAGATCTCATCTTATTAGTAATAACCTGCTCTATCAAAAATGATATCTGGAAGAGAAAACTTGTGGGAGCATAATTTATTAAGTTTGTTTTGCCATTGTAAACCAGGAGATAATGCAGCATTTTAAAGTGAGGTAGTTATGACTTGTGACATTTCACATGGAGGAGAGGAGACAGCAATGCCTCTGAAGCCCTGAAGCCCATCTTGACTAGCAAGATAATTAGAGGTTAAGGAAATCAAAGAGTTCAGCTACTTGATGCTTCAAGATGGAAGATAACACAATGACATCTAGAGGAGAGACTGCTTATTCAACACTCATAAATTAAAGATCACTGGAAGATAACTATGTGTCAAAGATCATGAATGTAAATGTAATGAAGGCACTGAGTTATCCCATAGCTTTGGGTATCTTGGAAGGAAATAGAAAAAAAGCAACATATTTAAAACTATTATGTGATTCCTATGCTTGGGAAAAATGGACAGAAACTATATACACCCACTGTGTGTAAAAATTTGTACACGGCAACAGAAGGCAATCTCAGTTTTTTCATGAGAAACATAAACTCTGACATGAGTAGCTGAACATTTATATCCTACTGATGATACAGCTTATCCACCTTGTCACATGGGGGTAAATTCAGCGGCATGACCAATTTAGCTCCGGTCACGCACCGAGCTGGCCGGCTCCCATCACATGATGCCATGCAGGCCCTGTGGGTGAAGGAAGGCAGAGCCGGTGCATGACGGCAGCAGGGCAACACAGAAGGGGGAAGTCGTGCCCACTATGCATGCTTCATGCATTGCCTTCAGCTGGTGCCTGGCAATGCAGGGCATGGGCTGCCAGATTACCCACATCCCTCTACAAAGCAGAGCGACCTCAGTGTCCATCTGACAAGGTAAATTATAGGTCTTTGGAAGTTCTTGGGAAATTGAGAGTCTGGACCTCTTTGTCCAGCGTATGATTAAACTTTCCTAGGGATAGTGATTCAGAAGGCACTTTCCCTACCCCTCCATTTTTCAAGTAGCAGATATTTAAGTCTGTCTCCCTTGTGCATTGTAGCACCATATTTTTATGATATCTCATCTTGGAATCATCCTGAAGCTTCAACACTTCTCCCCAATCTAGTCATCTTCATTGGGCTATTGTCTCTTGTGATAACATGATGCAGACCACCTAAAGGTTATAGTCACCCACAGTTAGAAATGACTTGAACTACGACAAGAACAACAAATCTCTAAGTAAAGGATGAGATCTCAATGTAAGTATTTTACATTAAATATATAAGAAGATATTTATTTACTATTTTCTTCTTCTGTAACTTTTATTTGGGATACTAATATTATGATAAAGCAATATGGGTTCTCTTCTGGAACAAAGACAGACTTGGTAACCATCAACACATGCAGTGTGTCTGTCTAGCACTACATGTTAGCAGTTGTGTCCTGACTTTGCTACATTTACACTGTAGGATTAATGAGGTTTGACACCACTCCAACTGCCATAGCTCAATGCTATGGAGTCCTGGGATTTTTGGTTTGGTGAGGCACCAGCACTCTTTGGAAAAGAAGGCTTGACCTTGTAAAACTACAACTCTCAACACTCCATATCAGAAGTGTTTTATATTTTAGAATACCTATTTTTGCATATATGCACATAATCTTGGAAGTGAGATCCAAGCCAAAACATGAAATTCAATTGTTTTTTTTTCTTTGTTTTAATTTGATCAAAGTGTGTGGCTATTCTCCCTCAGGGAGAAAAGCAGTTTATAAAATAAATACATAAATAATTTAATAAACACCTTATACATATAGCCTGAAGCTAATTTTATTTAAAATATTTTTAATAATGCTGCACATGAAACAAAGCAAGCAAATATGTCACTATCTCAGCCACCCATGTGGACAGTTTTGGATTTGGAGCATTTTGGAATTCTGGATAAGAGTTTTTTTTTATTGTGTCAGGTGCGAATTGAGAATATACTGCAAGTTGCTTCTGGTGTGAGAGAATTGGCTGTCTACAGAGACGTTGCCCAGGGGATGCCCAGATGTGTTACCATCCTGTGGGAGGCTTCTTTCATGTCACCGCATGGAAGCTGGAGCTGACAGACGGGAGCTCAATATGTCTCGCAGATTCGAACCACCAACCTTTAGATCTTCAGGTCAGCAGTTCAGCCAGCACAAAGGTTTAACCCATTGTGCCACCATGGTTCTGGGAATCTAAACCGATACTAGAAAGAATAGGGTAAGATTAATATATCAAGCTTACTTTGCCACTCTAATGTTTACAAACCCAGTGGGCACAGAACCACTTCACTCAGATATTTTTATTTAGATGTTATTTTGAGGCAGAAGACTGCACACATTATCATTTTACATCTGTACTTGTTTTCACTGCTTTGCAAACAAATTTTATGTTGGAAGATTTCACATGTGAAAAAACTCATGTAAGATATCATGTGAGAGAGAAACTGATGTACATGCTTTATCTGTAGAATATCAATATGACAATAATATTGCATATGCAGCCTTCTAAAAAAATTGGGGAAATCACATTGAATATGTTTAGAAGTGGGTTTTTCCTTGGCTTGTTCATTTTTAAAATAAATTTTAAAATCAAGGACAGGAATGATCGGTGACTTGTAGACTGAGAGAAAACATTCTATTTGTCATGGCTTGCAAAGTACAGTTCTTTCCCCTCTCTTCAATGCCACTTTCTAAATGTTCATACATCACTTTCCCATTATACATCCTGTGCAATTTATAAGCTGAGATGTAGCCACCTTTAGATAGGCTGTCAGTAGAGTCACAGACTGTTTACAAAAATATTTTCCCTTACTTTAATGCATTATTTTCTATATAATTCTTTGAAAGTGATACAGAGATGAAGGTCAGATCTAACAATAAATCACATTCAGCAATATAAATTAATTAAAATTAGAGCCAACAGAGGATTTCCAGGACATACAAATGTAGTGACTGGCATTAAATGAATAATACTGGGCTTTAAGAACAGTCATGGAATCTTGCATTTTAATTAGTTCAGTAAGGATCCAGAAATAATCAAGAGAAGAACAAAAATACCTCATTCAACAGTATTATACAAAGCAATATATTCATTTCTGAGCTGTAGAATGAAGAGAGACGGAAAGAATATTATTAGTTTCCGGGTTGAAAACAGATTTCTGATAGTCAGGAGAACCCAGCAAGAACAGTAAAAGAGCAATCAGTGTCCTTCTCGTATCTGAACATCTGGAACTATTGCTGCAGGATTATAGAATGGAGGAAATATATGAGGGTGTTTGTGAACTCTTCCTTTCTATGAATAAAATATATTTTCTGTGCAAAGCTCTGTGTGAAAATGTTCATTTTTCTACTTTAACAGGAGAGAAATCTACAAGACTTATTTGCTGTTGCATGCAAGCATAAAATAGACAAATATGTATACCTCTCTGATACTATGTAACAATTTTTGTTCCTGGATTATAAATGTCATTTCCTAATTGGTTCTATCATAAAAACATGTTAAAAGTTTATTAAACAGCAAAAACTTTGTTTTTGTGAGACATCCTGCAACACATTTTGCTACAGTTTTTCAACAAACATCTCACCGAGTCTCAAACAAATCGATGTAGTTTGTGGCAGCCACAAAAACAAAGTTTCTCAAATGTAACAACTACTTTCAAAGCAAGTGCTGCACAATTAAACAGGAATAACATTTTCAAACCAGGGACAGAATGATCTCTCTCATCACTCTGAATCAAGCCTAAAGGTAAAGGTTTTCCCCTGACATTACGACCAGTCGTGACCGACTCTGGGGGTTGGTTCTCATCTCCATTTCTAAGCCGAAGAGCCAGCGTTGTCCGTAGACACCTCCAAGGTCATGTGGCCGGCATGACTGCATGGAGCGCCGTTATCTTCCCGCCGGAGGAGAACCTATTGATCTACTCACATTTGCATGTTTTTGAACTGCTAGGTTGGCAGGAGATGGTGCTAACAGCGGGCGCTCATTCCGCTCCTGGGATTTGAACCTGGGACCTTTTGGTCCGCAAGTTCAGCAGCTCAGTGCTTTAATGCACTGTGCCACCAGGGCCCCCGAATCAAGCCTATTATTCCTAATAATTGGCAACTCAGTAGACTGCCAACAAGAAATGTCAAGAATTTCCAAGTAGAGTTAAAATAGAATTCTGTCTGAAACTCTGAAAAGCCACTGTCAGTCAATTTTGACTAGACAGAACAAGATGGTCAGAATGACTCCATATAAAGCAACTTCTTGTGTGTGTCTATTCACTTCCTGGGTTAGTTATACTCCACAGCCCTTACATATCAGATTTCACAATGGAAACCGATGTCCAAATTCTTGCAACATTTTTTAAAAGTTTGCTCAGAAGAGGGCATTTGGAGCAAAAAAATCAAGTGATCCAATTCTTTACCCTTCCAGTCTTAATTACAGTAACCAAAATCAGCCCTCAAAACAAGTAACCACAAAGTGTCCCGATACTGCTAATTGTATATCTTTGTAACATGCATTGCTTATTCGTAATTTATCTGTTAACATTGTTAAAATGGATTTATTAAAAGATAAATTCCAATGCTCCAACCTCAAAAAAAAAAGGAAGACAGGCATTATTTCACATTTGATATGAGTTCATCAAAATCTCCACAGCCCTCCTAAATGTATGAAGCTTGGTAATGAAGGGAACAGGGCCTGTGAGTACATGGGACCTAAGCTGTGTCTACACCAGATGAAATAATCTAAGTAGTATACTCCAGAGCTGCCCTGGATACACCATGAGAGGTCTACATGTACTGGTGAGGAAGTGACCCACCAGTACATGTACATTTTGCAGTTCAGAGAGTCAGTTAGGCCAACACCATGTCTGCCCTGTCTTCCTGGGGGATTCCACCATCATTGACTTGCTGGCAACTTAACTTTTGATGATGTCACAACAGGGCTGCCAACCATGTGATCCCAGAAATGACATCACCAGCAAGACTCTGCTGGAGAGCTTCTTCTGGACAGTGAAACAGTGGTGGATCTTTTTGATGTGTGAACACGGATCATCCCAGATCCAGCCTGATCTAGTTACCCATGTGTGAAAAACAACAAAGGTCATGCTGGAGTTTCCTGGAAGCTCCAGAAAACCTGCAGACTGGAAGAAGCACTTCTGATGTGGGAGTGGGGATGTGTTATCTGGACTGCTTACAGTGGGTCTGAAGTCAGAACGTTTCATTTGGGCCAGGGAAATACAAGACAGGGCATGTACCTTGGTGCTGCCTGCATGAATTTCAGTTTTTTGTTCTGGCATATTGCAAAGGGTGCGAATACACACTTGCTTAAAATGATTATGTAAGCTGGAGTTCTTTTTTACAGGATGTGTAAAAAACATTTTTTACAGGATGCCTCCATTGGCCTGGGATCTATTAAAAACGGATTAAACAAATACATGGAACATAATGATAAAATAAGAAATTGAAAAAGAATTTTCAAGGACTGAGAGTGTATGTAAGTGCTAGCAATTTTCCATTGTACTAGGAAAACAGATGTATAAAATTGCAGGCAGGCTAGATTGTAAGCCCAAACCCTCACCCGGGAAGGTCAGGTGGAAGTTAACAAGAATGTATGTTTTAGCCCAGTGTAGTCCAATCTTTAGTTACCCGAGGGCCAATTAAACTTTAGTATAGGAATGTGAGGGCCAGAGATATTCCAGAAGGAAAACTAATTACATACTTAATATTGAATTACATAATTAAAATATTAATATTTTATTAAATAATCAAAATATTTTTCCAGTAAGAAGAGCAAGGGCCAACAAAAATGAATTGGTGGTCCGCATGTGGCCCGCGGGCTGCAGATTGGACCACACTGTTTTAGCCAATCCAGAATGTACATCTGGAAGCATTCCACATAATATATATGTGGATAAGGTGATAATATATATTTTAGGCAATCTGTGGCTGACACTTGGCCCACATGTTTATGTATAAAATAGTGTCACGCCCCTTGAAGGGGGCCAGGGTTTTTTTTCAGGGCTACTTGGCTCAGAGTCCCACCAGGTGAAAACAAAACCTGTGTTTTCTAACCCTTGGAAAGCCTCTTGGAGTGGTCTTTTGACCACATGGCACTTCAATAACACCACTGATAGCTACAAATCATAATGACTATAGACTACCACCAGCCCCATCTACACTGTCATATAGTACAGTTTGAAACTGCATTATATGTTCAGTATACACTCATAATGAAGTTAAATTGCATTATATGAATCTACACTACATCATATCGCAATGTAGAGGAGGCCTGAGACAGGATATATCTGAATAATGGTTGCTAAAAACTAAGTCTAGCTCATAGGGTTCTGGCTGTTATAGTGGGAAATATTTGCTGGACCAAAAAAGGGTTTTTGGTTAAATCCAGTACAGGTTTATCTTCTTATATCTTGAACTGCAACTTCAAAAAGGAAGACATGAAATATTTAAAGCATTCAAAAGTCTAAATACTTTTTTTTTCAAAAATGCAACATTACACTCATCACAGAAAATTAAATTATATATTGATCCTAAACAGTAACACTCATGTCTGCTTGAAACTCTGACTTCACACTGGGTGAAGTTATATTGGCACTTGCCATCAAAAGCATTCATTTGTTGGATGAAGCTGCAAGTCTAATTGGTAAATCATATGGGAGATCATGTAGGCATTGGCAACCTAGGATGAATTCTAACTCATCAATAATGATTTCAGACATGATTATGTTTTGTTAATTTGAAAAAGTAGTCAGGAAAAAGAACAGCTAAAATGAACACTATGTTCAGAATTTGATTTTAATATGCCACTTATATCTGCAACAGTGTAGTTTGCCTTCAGTTCTCAAGAAAAGGGATCAAGGATGAAAGATAGACTTTTATTTAATCTGTCTGTTCTCCATTCCATGATCATGACCTCGTGGTTTTTTTTTTTTTAAAATCAGAACTGCTGAGGCCTGTAAAGCTTTAAGTGAACACAGCTGATTTTGCTGTGTCAGCACAAAACTGACAAAAAAAGTTCATGCAGTGTTCTCTCCCTTTGTAACGACAGTTTTCATGGTCCATAGAGCACAAATGAAGAAAGGTGGAGAAGGTATTCCTGCCAAGAATGGTGCTACATGGAATGAAAAATGCAGTACAGGGCAAAATAAATCTCACTATGGAACCATTTGTTCTTTTTAAAAGAGAGAGGGGGAGGGAATTTGTATCATTGGCTTTAAGCAGCCAAAGATAATTACATTAAGCATTCAAAAGATATACAAATAAATACAAGATAACACTAATTCATTGACACTCAATTCTAGATTACTCTGCTACTTTGGGAAAACTTTTTTAAAATGATTTTATTAACTCAAAGATTTTACAATATTTTTTTTAAAAAAATAGAGAGGGGGGTGTCATGAGGGGAATATGAAGGGAAAAAAGAAAAAAGAGAAGAAGAAAAAACAAAAACCAAAAAAAAAAATTCACATGATGATCTTAGGTCTTTTCCTCAAAGAGAAAGTTTGCAGCTGTGAATATATGAAAAGAGAGTTTGACAAGATGCCAGTTCAGAAATCTATCTGAAAATGATGTCTCCACCTTGTACTGCATTTTTATTCAACCCACTGCCATGCAATCTGTTTCATTTGACTAGAACACAGACTAGCTGTAACTCCAGTTGTAGGTTCCATTGCAATTCAGCTATCAAAAGAAATGTGATTTCCAAAGTTGTGTGTTAGCATCTGGTAAGAAAATTGGGAAATGTGAACTGGAGTTATTATCCCATGTGTCTTGCTTTAAGGCGAAGACTGACAGAATAGTACACAAAACAAGTCCCCCCCCCCCTTTTTTTCTTTTTTTTTTTTTGCAGTCTGCTGTGTGTAATAATTTTTTTATTTTTTTTATTTTTTTTTCTTTTTTCTTCTTTTTCCTTTCTTTCTCCTTTCCCCTCCTCACAATTTTTGTAATGTAATTCCCTAAATTTCTGGAAAATCAATAAAAACTATTCAATTCCACAAAACAAGGATGCCTTGCAGGGGATCCTTCCTTCACTTTTCACCTTGCACTTGACAGCCAAATAACTTTCTCCAATAGTTATCTCTTATTTTCCTTTTCTCCATTCCCAGCTCAAAAACAAAAGGGCAAGGACTGTCATATGTTCATAGGAAGAAGGAAATTTGATCCAAACAAGCAGAGCAATGCCAAGAAAGGGTGTTGGTCATCGATCGTTTTTATATATATATGTGTGTGTGTGCGCGCGCACGCGCGCCAAGAAAGGTGCAAGAGTTGGAAATAATAATAACAATAATTTATTTGTATCTTTTTTCTGAAAAGAAACAGCATACAAGATATTTATATTTATATAGTTGATGCAATGAATTAAGAGTGAAATATAAGAGTACTGAAGGTATTGATGTATGGATGTATTTTAAGAAAACTAATAATAATAATAATAATAATAATAATAATAATAATAAATAATTTATTTGTAGAGTACCCTAGCTCCCTGAAGGGACTCGGTGTGGTTTCCAGCATATATGGCAAACAATGCCAAAAAAGGGAAATCATACAAGCATTTTAGAACAAAACAGATCACATCAAGCAAAATAGAGGCAGCCTAACTTTAAATTGAATAACAAACAAAAATAACCAAAGATAAAACTTTAATGATCCATACAAACATAATACAAACCTCAAAATTAAAAAAAAAATAGCAAGTACTATAAATCAGTTAAACTCTAAGGCTCAGGACACTTGTGCAGCCTTCAAAACAAGTCAGGAAGTCTTTCAGACCAGATAAGAAGACATTGTAGAGCTGAGAATCCTTAGGATCCCCAGCTACACCATACACAAGAGCGTTTGGCTCTTGTGTAACTCTCTGTGCCACAGCATAGCGTGGCGCTAGTTCCAGTGAAAGTTTTGGCTTAATTTGAACCAGATTATCAAAATAGATAATCCGAGCTATTTTCCTGTTCCTGCTTATTGCCTTTTCTTGAAGCAAAGACATTTACTTTTGGTTGAAACACTGAAGTTAAGTGTTTCTAAGTTCAAAATATCATTTAATAAACATTTGTTAACTCTCCTTATTGTGTGTGGCTCTTTAAGAGGAGTCATGACATTATGTTCTAAGTAGCAAAAGAACAATGGCACTTTGTGGCATTTTTTAACCTGATAATAAATTATAAGTGAAACTCATGTAACATAATTACTGCATAGAAAGCTAATTTTTCCTTAGAAATCTTTGGGCAATCTACTGGTCATTTCAATTATTGCTATATTGTCATCAGTGCTAAATTACACAAAGATAAATCAAAGGAGCTGATCATGTATACTGATACAGGACTTTGTTTAACTCACAGGCTACACAATGTCACCTGTCTTTGAGAATTTTTTATTTCCAGATTGCTTTAGAAAAGCATATTAAAATTTGGCTTGCACCGCCTGCTGTCAAATGCAAATTATAATTTAGTACTCACACCTAGCCTCCATCATTAGTTCTGAAACCAACTTTCACCCAATATGGCAGAGACAAGTCTTAAAATGTTTTGTTTCACAACAAGGTGATTGGATTGGAAAATAATCCTGAATATATCGGTAGTAGTTTCAAAAAAAGCTTACCTATATCTGACAGCTGGAAAATTGTCATAAATTCCTTATGCTCTTGGTAAGGCTACAGATACTTAGTATTGCCTGAGAAGCTGCATATATAAAATTTCATATTAAGGGTTTCAGAGGCTGACTAGCAATACTTCTATCCTGCTGTGATTTGAAAGACCCACATTCAAGTCACTTTCCCCCATAGCTTCATCATTTTAATGGGGAAATGCTGTGATTTTTCACAAATATACTTCAAAGTGATAATCATGAGGATTTTGTCATCCATCCTCTGTTTGAAAATGAAGTTCAATCACTATTTCTAGATTAGTCATACTATAGTATAACAACTATAATGGCCTAAAGTTCTATAAAATGCCATCACCAATGACTGGCTTCAGATTAATTAAAATATTTTATATGATTAGTTCCCTCCATCTATCTTCTTTATTAACCTCATACCACATTTTCTTTGCAAATAATTTCATTTAAGTATATTCAAGTCTGAAAGATGTATTCATTACATATCTCTGATGGTAAAAATGGGACTTTAGCTCAGAATTATTTACTTTTTTAAAATGAGTGCTCACTTGTAATGGAATATCAATGAATAGACAAAAATAATTTCATTTATTAGGGGTGAATCTTGGCCAGTGGCCACCAGAAAAGGTGACCTAACGGAGCAATCCTACAATTCTTCAATGACGTGAGCCCCACTGAATTCAAATTGGGAAACACCAGACACATAGCTATAAAGTTAGTACTACGGTATAATCAGAAAAACAAAACTGACAGCTATTACATCATTATTATCAAAGGTGTACAATGTGTCTAGCATGGGTATCTAAAAAGGTGCCTTGTTGTTGGCAAACAGGTCATCTTTTGAAGAACATCTGACAGTTTTATCTTGAGCATCTGTATTGTCCTCTACTGTCAAGGTCAGACGCCAGCCAATGGATGGAAATACAGTTTATTGTATAAACAACTCAAAAAGCTCATAAAACAAACACAGGAGCTTGCAACACTTAAACTTCAGTATGAAAAAGACATTTAAACTGAAAAAACTCCAAAAAAACCAAACCGGAGTATAATCCGGATTATCCAGAGATATAATCCGGATTAAAACAAAACTGCTTAGATTCAGCTCAAAATTGCAGGATAACTTGGAGAAGGCAAAACAAACTGCAGGCCGTATTCCCAAGGGTCCAAAATAAGCAGAATCCCAACTGGGTTACAAAATAGAGTTTTAAGATTCAAAACAAACAATGTCCCAAACCGGGCCAAACATTGCCACCGGAGGCAGTGCAAACAAACCGGGTCCAGAAACAAAGCAACGAAGGGCAAAGAGTTACTGCAGGGTCAGAAGCCAAGCCATTGGCCAGTAATGGAGCATAACTGCAGAACCAGGAGTCAAACTGGAATTGGGAGCAGAGCGTTACTTCAGGGTCAGGAACGAAGCCAACGGTCGGTAACGGAGAGTAGTTACAGGGTTGAGAACTAAGCCAAGCCGGAATAGGGAGCAAAGAGTAATGCCAAAACGATGTCCAGTCCAAGATGAGAAGTTGTCACAGCAGAGTCCTCATCAATGGGTTGACACAAGTAGCCAAAACGACGGATGCGAACTAATGCAGACGGTAATCACAATGCAGTCTAAGGAAAACCCACACAGTTCCAGCCCCCGTCATAGAAGTAACCCAGAATAAACTTACGTCGGTTGCACAGTCCCAAGCCAGTCTTCAGGAACACGAACATGAAACCCAATGGCGCCCAACAACCACCTTGCCACACGCAAGGGCCCAATGGCCAAATGCCTGTGATGTCCCATGGACCCCCGGGCCGTGAACCTGACTCCATTGTGGACAATAGCAATGAGGAAACAGGTTTAGTGCCAATTCAGCAAGACTCTGCCCCGTTCCAGATGATCCCTATTGACAATTCCAGTTCAGTGCTCATTAAGAAGGACCTTGGGACAGAGTCTTCTCTTCCCAGCTCTCCCCCCTTTGATCGGAAAATGTTTGTGCAAACGGACAGACAGGAGAGAGCGGGACAGAGACGAAGTGCGAGATTAGCAGCAAGGGAATCTCTTGATTAGCCTATTTCCCCTGAGAACTCTCGGGGAGGATCGCATCTGGTGGAGATGTTTGCTTTAGCTCTTTTCCCTTGGGAAAAGAGTAGTTGGACACCTGCTCTGTGCAGAGATTTGGAGTTCCTTAAAAGTTCTGTGCGCCGGCTAGTCAGCGCGGAGTCAACAAGTCAGTTCGAAGGATTAGCTTCGTTTCCAGCCAAGTGTGGACTGCGTTTTAAGTCCACTATCTTCCAGTATCATCGTGCCTTGCCTTGCCGTGTTTCTTGTCTTGTTTCGCCGTGATTCCAGCCTTACATCATTGTGTCGAGTATCCAGTCTTGTCTTCAATTCCTTGCCTTGGACTTACTTTGAACTCTAGTAAAATCTTGGACGTATTCCCCACTCAAACTGCTTGGAAGTTTGTGTTTCGGTTTGGATTATAACTTTGAACTCTAATATTATATACTGGACAATATTTTACTGGACTATATTTGACCTTCCCTGAAAGGTCTATTGATGAACTATATAATCTGCTTATTTTTGTTCTAATTTACTAATTCCTTAATAAAGATATTAGACTGTTATTGGCCTCTGTGTATTGGTTTCCAGTGCTCTCGCTGCCAGGGCGTGACAATGCCCTCAATTTATTTACAACTCGTCTTCAGAACTTGAGCCGGGCACCGCCCTTCCCACAGGTTGCTCCCATTCCTCATCTGAGCTGGAACCATCCTGCCGACGCCCAGACCTACCCGCAGCTGTGGAACTATCCCCACTCCTCCAATTAGACCACCTCGGGTCTGATCCTGAAGGACCCCATGTTTCCTCAGCGTCCCCATTACCAGTGAGCCCAGTCTCCCCATCACAACCCTCTGGAGCGCGTGTCCATTCCATGCCATCCTCTTCTGCCCATACCACATCCCCAACGTCCATTTCAAGCCCCTCATCCCATTCAAAACCCTCAAATGAATCCTCATCTGATGATTCCTCAAATATCTCTCTAATCCTCTTTCTCTGTAACTCCTCAAATGAGTCTTGCTCCCGAGGAGCCTTTCTTCTCTTCCTGCTACTATCAGTAGTATCGTTGACCCCAGAAGGCTCATTCACAACATCTACATTATCTTTACAGAAAAGTCAATATGGAAGAAGTATTTCCTAAGATTTATCGAAAGGGTTAAGAAGCAATTACAAACAACCACAAAGTAACAAAGTGATTTTTTTCTAAAATATGTAGCTCTTAATTAACTATTCACTGAGCCTTTTAAAAATAGTTTTATAATGTTTTAAGGAGCCCCGGTGGCGAAGTGTGTTAAAGCGCTGAGCTGCTGAATTTGCGGACCAAAAGGTCTCAAGTTCAAATCAGGGGAGTGGAGTGAGCACCCGCTGTTAGCCTCAGCTTCTGCCAATCTGGCAGTTCGAAAACATGCCAATGTGAGTAGATCAATAGCTACCGCTCCAGCGGAAGGTAACGGCGCTCCATGCAGTCATGCCCGCCACATGACCTGGCTCTTCGGCTTAGAAATGAAGATGAGCACCAACCCCCAGAGTCAGACATGACTGGACTTAACGTCAGGGGAAACCTTTACCTTTACCTTTTATAATGTTTTAACTTTTGTATTTTGTGGATGTTAACTGTTTTTTACCTGTTCTAAGATGTCTTTGATTTGAAATTAGCAAAGCAATACTATATAAATAAATATAATAGCTGGAATCCTATATGGAATTTCTTTATTTATTTACTTCATTTCTATCCCGCTATGTAACCACACTATTGCAAAGTAGTGAATCTCATTCCAGTCTCCCAATCCCCACTTACTGGACAGCATCAACTGAGATTAACAGAGTCTGTTCTCCTGTCACCCAAGAGGCAGCTAACTAATGTTTCTACCTCCTTGCATAAATGATCTCAGTTACAACAGGCAAAACAAGGTCCTTGTTGCAATCTCCCTCTCTTACAGTTCACTCGCAAGAGGGGCAATGAGAACATCAGTCACAGCAGCTCCGAATCAGCTGCAATAACTGCTGAGGTTCTAACTGATAAGAAGGGAACTTGCACGGTTTCTATCCCTATTGTGAATACAACACAGTCAAAAATGTGTTATTATCAGTTACACATTCATCAATCACTATTTCTAGATGAGTCATACAATAGTATAACAACTATAATGGCCTAAAGTTCTATAAAATTCCACCAATGTTTAGCCTCAGATTAATTAAAATATTTTATATGATTAGTTCCCTCCCTCTATCTCCTTTATTACCTCATTCCACATTTACTTTGCACATAATTTCATTTTTGTATATTCGCATCTGAATATCCAACACAATTCTGATCAAAACCAACAACAAACATACCTTCTCCCATCACAGCTTCACTTTGTTCTCTAGATATATTATAACAGATATAACACTATCAATAGCTATGGATGGGAGAATTATGGGGGAAAACAAACTGGTAGGATGCACGCATGTGACAAAGTCTTAAAAGTTTGAAATTCTAAAGCAGAATTTCATTCAGCAGTCAGTATGTGCACAACACTGGCAGTTGTACTTTCCCTAGGATTCATGTAGGAGTCATAGAGGGAAACAGACAAAACATTCTGGATCTGGATCTCCATTTCCTTCTTCCTTCATAGTGACAGCACAAGCTGGCTTTTTCCCTCTTACCATGATCAGGTATCATGGTACAAAGATTACAGGTTCTATTTCTAGTCCCTGCCATTTTTAAATATAGTCACTAGTAACTCTGTTTTCATTCCACATTAACCTGCATTTTTTTGTATTAGGGTGGAAAAAAGGAAAAGCTGGCAAAGAAATTACATTTAAATGCATGGTTAGATATGCTCCACTAAGCTTATTTTCTCCCAAAGTGCACATTTCTAAAAATATCTCAACATATTTTTGAGCCAAGATGTTGGAATCACAGACGCCTTAAAGGGCTAGACTTAAAAGTGTCTTCAAATCAGAGTTTATTGAAACAAAAGGAAAAGGACGCAGGGATGCTTAAATGCAGTTCCACTAGTCAAAAACTCAAAAACCCAAACTAGACCTGGTCCAAAAGGTAAACAGAAATGTAATCCAGATCAACTGGATGCAAAAAGCAACAAGTCAAACGAAGTGCTCTAAGGCAAAACAAAAAGGCACAGTACACAAATGGTTAACAGAGAGAGTTGCAAGAAGAGAAGCATCATCAACCGAAGTCCAAGGTCGAAGCAGGAGGAATCCAAAGCAGCGCTGCTCCAGTGTCCACAGAAGCAGCGTCTTTAGCCAAACTGGTTCAGGTCCAATCTGCAGATCCGAGTCCAACTCTGAACATGAAACAGGCAGCAGCAAGACCACAAGAAACTTTCCCAAAACACAGCACCCAGTACACAAACGCACATCAACACCTTGCCTTCTGCAAAGACCCCTCACTCCTGAACCCACTTTTATCTACAAACCATCATCAGAAGATGAACTGACCCCCGCCCCATCACCATCCCCCGCAGCTGCTCCCAGCTCTTCACGTGATTTCCCTTGACTCTCCCTCCAATTCCTCCATCTCCTGTCAAGACTTAGATCCCCCCCAAGAATCAGTTGGATCCCCTGATTGCCAGTCTTCACTCCCAGAGAACCCCATAAAGGTATCACTAGTTGTTGGTGCCTCACAAATAGCTTGCACTTCTCTTATCTTAGTCCAATCCATGGTGTCTCCTTCTTCTCCTTCACTCATTGACCCATCATCGCCAGAGAATTCCTCAAATGACTTCATCTGTAGGTGCTGTAAGTATGTCCCAAATTCTCTTTCTCTGCTGCTCATCATCGGATTCCTGCTCCCGAGTAGCCCCTTTTCCCCTTCTGGCACCCATACTACTGTTTGTAATGTTACTCACAGGCTCTACTACAACACAAGAAATGCACTGACACATTTGGAAAGCACCAAAGAGCTAGCCAGTGGATAGCATAATTTCAGTTTTCACATTAAGGGTCGATCAATTTAGTTAAAAGCAGCATTCATGGTGATAAATTCTGCAAATATGCTTACATAAAAAGGGTGCTCACCTGGGCCCAAGAAAGTTTTCCCCCATTGCCTTTGTGGATATACATGTTGACCTGACACAAATTTCAGTTCACTCAAGTGTAAGGCTCTGAGAGCCATTCCACACAGTCCCATAACCTGTGACAGGTTACGGCTTTACCGAAGCTTCAGATAATCCCAAATTAATCCGGAGTAAACTGAGATTTCCCAGTTTACTCCTGATTAATTTGACACTTGGAAAGATCTGGACCTTAATATTTTGCCCCAAAACCTACCAGAAAGGCCTGGCTGCATGAGCAGCCCCCTCAAAGACAGCTTCTGTCATGTCCAAATGGGTTAGGAGGTGGGGGGAGAAAGGAAATCCTCTAGTTGACCCAGGAGGGCATGCAGTGGGGTGGGGAGGGGAATGTATAAAGGGGGTTGGGGGAAGTGTGAGGGGGGGCTATATCCCAGAGAAAATTGAATTAAATATCCCAGTTCCTCCTGGAATTTAGCCTTGTCTGGAAGGTCCCTGAGTCTTTTCTCCTGTTGGATAGACTATAATCTCATTGTTGAAGGAATAGTGAATCTAAATCTAAATCAACAAAGAAAATCTGGAATAGATCAAAATACTAACGTGAGCACGTAGTTATTATAAGAGGTGGCCCAATATATTTTTCAGCTAAGGGAATGAATAGTACACTCTACTCATTCCACATATTTTTTTTCTTTTAAAAAATCAGATTGCAATTTAGTTGTATTTTATTATTGTGAAGTCACAATTATTTTTGAAGATAGTTTAGGGTCATAGAACCCTAGTAAGTATGCACTTAATGGTGAGTTAACGTATATTGGATCATCAGGTTCAGCTGCATATATAATACATACACAGTTCTACACAAGTTTTTTGTATTGAATTTGTCTAATGCCTGCACATGCCTTTCTGCACTTTCATACTTTCAACATTCTTAGTTTAATACATTTACCCATGCTGACCAAAAGAAAACAAAAAAAAAAATTGGAATCAGGCTGTAATGTCCTTACCTCACCACATAATTTATCACTACTCAGACATACCCTGTAGCAAGAGCACATGTTTCAAAACAGCACCTCATGACACTCTAGTAATAAGCATAAATTGTTGAGTCAAGGGAGCATCCAAACATGAGTAAGAGGATTGCCAAGAACAAAAGATCACATCATCCTCTAAGAGTCTACAGTATCCTTTGAAATAATCACAGTAATTTTATACAAATTGTGTACAATAGATATTTGAAAAGACAGGATATTCTAAAAGACAGAGAACAAATTAAGTGGAAAGAGAAACAGCAATGACAGAAAGATGCATCTACAAAAATTGGCTTTCAGCCCAAATTGGTTCAAGTTTTAACTTTCACTTAAAACATTTTAAGTATAAAGTTAATATGAAAAAAAGGATTTTTTAGACAAAAGAGACTGAAAATATTTGTACTAGTGAGAAATACTATGCAGAAAAAGTAATGACAAATTCATTCCTTCAATCATCTTAATGCATATTTTTACAATTCCTCTAGAAGACACTATAAACAAACTATATATTTCTTCATGGTACAATAGAGCAAGGGGAAGTGGGTACAATAGAGCAATGACAAACTGGGAAGGAAATAGCATAGCTTGGTCAGTTAGTTGATTTGAGCCTCAGGTGAACATGGGTAAACTATGCAAGTCCAGTCAACAACAACTGGTCCAGACAAAATAGGAACTTTGCAGTGACATTTTTTCCCAAGAAATTTTTTTACTGAAGTGTACTTGCAATCCATAAAATCAGTTCAACTAATTATTTTTGGATGTATCTTTTTAATCTTCATTTGTTTTAGCATAATTAAACTAGAGGCCACAATTTTAGAAGTCCCGTCCAAGCAACTTGGAGATCTCAATCTACTATTATTAATAAATCAAAATATTTATAGGATTTCCTTAAACTTGAATTATTAATGATGCTAAAACATGTTGCATTGAATATATAGTCACCTTGTTTGTTTTAAAGAGGGCATTAACATTAACACTAATTACATACTGATCTTTCAATGTGCATTTCATAACTTAGAATAACTATTTAATGTCAAAAAATAAAATCACATTTTACTACAAATATTAAGCAGAAGAATGGGCAGCTTTTCTCTACTGTATTTGCAACATCAGATTAGCTCAATGTTCAGACTAACTGGAAATATTAATATTTAAACTGATATGATCTCAATTGTATCAGTGAGATCCACTATGATCAAGACACAGATTCAAATTCTTGTTCCCTTTGTAGCCTTGAAAACTCATTTTCAGGGTCTCTTCTTCATGCACATTATGAATTATGATGATCTAACATTCAAGATTGCTATGTGAATCAATGTTGGTGTGTAGGGTAAAAGCACTCTCCTGATTAAAATTGTCACACATAAATAAGATTAACTGGTTTTTTCCTCCAAAGAATTAGACTAGATGTCTGGCATCTTGTCTACTGAGAAAATATGTTTCTTTGTTTGGATGGACATGTCAGGTATTGCTTTAAGGTCTAACAATTCTTAGAACACAGAGTGAGTTGATAATTATATAGAATTTGACTTGAGCAATGATAACAGACATTTCTTACAGGAAAACGCTAGGTGTCTGAAAGCAGCAGTTGCTACACAGCTGTTGTTAAGCTGTCAAACAAGAAGTCTATCAATTGGTTGTCAAATAGTCATTGTGCTATTGATATGACATCTTGCTGATGGCAAATCAAGGTTCTGAGAAACAGCTGGTGAGGCTGGAATGTTAGATATACATTGGTACATTGTTTAGTCTAAACAAAACAAAGGCAAAGCAAAGAAATATGAACTCCTGGAAATGCATTCCACTGCATACATTTCCAACATCATTGAAAAACTGAGGATGTTTAAGACACTTTTTACATGTATTATTCTCATTGTATTCATTGTATTGCTAATAATAAAATCCATATATTTAAATCTGCCAAATGAAATAGACCTACTAAGTCAATAGGAAGTTGAAAAGTCAACACTTATGTAAGTCTCATTGCTACAATTGGTGTATTTGGAACTAACAACTGGATTTAAACCTCACTATGTGAATTACAGTCTAGCTGACAAGTCACTGTCTTGTGAAAAGTTCTCTACATCTTGATAATATATTACATTTCTGTGCTCACTATTAAGAAAACTCAAACCATTTTGAGATGTAACATGTACTGGATAATGACCAGCTGTGATATCAAGTCAGCAATAGCTAATGTAAATACACTTTTTCTCCCATCCTCTGCCTCAGAGTGTTATGAGCTGGGAGGTGTTTTTGCTGCCCCCTGCGGAGAGAGGCCAAGAGTAAACACATCATGGTGCTGTGCTCCGTGACAGCAAATTGGGAGGAATTCTTGTGGGGGCATCTTTAAGAGTCTAATCCTTTCTTTCTTTCTTTTTTTGCAAGATAATATAGATAAACAGCAAAATGACTCTTCCATTTTTGTCCAAAGTATTGGTATCTTCTCCCCACCATTACTTTAAAAAAAGTGTCAAAGTTTGACTGGTATGCACAATAACAATTACAGTAGAACTCTCAAATAAATAGGGAATACATTCCAATACACCTTCCAAATGCCTGAAACTATGGGTAACAGTGAACCCTATATTTTGATTAGGCATGGGCTATAAGCATACCATAACATTGCACTGGAAGAATAACTGTATTGACATTTTAACTATTGAAGTTATAATGTTTAAATCAGTACAGTAACCAGATCATAGGATTTAAGAAATCAGTCAGTATTTCAGTTGTTTACATTCTAGATCAAAAACTGCATGTTCTCCTGTAGACTGCATATTCTCCTAACATGTGCATCTCTTAACCCTTCACTTTAGAATCCCAAAAAATGAAATCCCTTTCTTTCTGGGCATTCTAGACATGCTTCACCTGGGAATAACACAAAATGCCCTTAAGTCAGCCACAAACATTTACCTTTGCAACGCATCCCAGAAATACATATTCTTCTGGATGCACACAGAAAATAGCTGAAATTGGCTGAACATATAGAACAGAAGTGGTATGATATCACATGAGATGTGATGTCACAAGGGCAAAAATTCCTAATTTCGTTACAGATTCTGAGCTGTTCACTGGACTCCCCTGGGCATAAAGAATGTCTTCAATGATTAGGTTGGGGAAAGTGGAGACCACAAGACTCTTTGTACCCTACCTTTATAGACCCACAAGCTCCACCTTGTTTATTTGTGCTATGATTTCCAAACAAAAAATTGATCCCAGAGTCCTTCAAATGTGCAAAAGTGTGCAAAACTCCATCTTCGACCTACAAAGACCTCCTGCTCCCAGTACTTTCCCTTTTTATGTTTCCTCTCCAAATTAGTGAATGGAAGACATCCTGTTACCATCTTGGAAGAAAAACAGAGAAAAATAAGGTATTTTTCTGTACTCATGCCCATGAGTTGAGGTGCTAAATTATCCTCTACCCCAGACGTTCCAAACTAATGTGTCATGACACTAGTTTGTAATGCTGTGGACTAGAGGCTAATTTAGCACCCAAACTCATGGCACATTCGTTTGTCATCTGCAGCTTGTAGGTGTATTGCATGAATGTAACAAAAACAGCGGAGGGGAGGTTAGTAGCAGTGATGGTAGCTTAGAATGAAGGGGGCACAGTGCCAGACAGCTCAGAAGGGATCAGGATTGAGGAGATTGGAGTGGGGAGGGCAAAATTATGGAAAACAAAATTGAAGGGAAGGCAAAACAAACAGAAATGACAGCCTCCAATGGGTTAGAGAATAATAAATTAAACTAGAAAAGAGAGTGAGGAGTTGCTGCCTATCCCCTTTACTGCTTTGCTTTGAGGTCCACCCACACCCGAGCAGCTCTTGCGTTCACCCACCTGCATATGGTGCCATCCCAACCCAAACTGCAATAGAGAACTTTAACTGTATATATTTTTTAAGTTTATTGGTCATGTGGCTGCTCACTGGGTCCCAACTGCCCGGTACACCTCCATTTATAACTGGCCCTTCTCCCTTGGCTGGCACTACTGCTACTTTGCTGATCTAAACAGCATCCAGCTCACTCAAGTGTTTGGGCATGACTGGTCAGTTGGCAAAGGTCTGCTGGGAGCAAAGGCCTGCTGGACATCCTTCCCCCGCTGCCAGAAACAACAGCTTCCTGGATAACCAATTGGCATCCTAATGAGAAACGTCTGAGTTTATGTGAAAGATGCAATACCAACTTGCATATATTTTTATGTATCAAGGTTATTGATTAGTATGTGCATTAATATTATATTCTTCTTCTGATATATCCATCAATATCTTGTGTCCCCATATATTTCATTATTACAATTTATACATTTGTCCATATCTTTTATAAGGGATTGGTTTAATTTCGGGTTTATTATTAAAACTGATTGGCCTTGTCACAAAATGATGCATTTCTAAAACATGTGTCACCAATATGAAATGTTACTCTAGTCCTTGATCTGAGTAATAGCATAGTCTTCATTGTGTATGTGCAATTCTGAATGTTTTTCAGCTTCTTGCTTCGAATTCTTAGTATCCTTTTCAGGTAGGTTTCTTCTAATCTTCCTCCTTCTAGCTCTCTGGCTAAAAATTCATGCCTGCTGGGTTAAGATGCAGCATATAGCCCAGTTCAAAGACAAAGTCTGCAAGTGTAGAAAGCAAGCTTCATATTTAGGCCCAGTTCCATCTTTAGCCTCCTAAACATGGGCAGCAGCTTTAGAGGTTCACTTTTTTCAAATTCTTCAATACTCACTCCCAGTTTCTATTACATGAATTGTACTACTGGAATTATAATCCTTGGTTTATTATACTGTTATTTTCTTGAGAAAACAGAATAAGTTTTCAAAAAGCTTTTAAATAGATACATCAAATCAAGATACTGTGGAACTTAAGAAGAATACTTCAGCTTTGTAACATGATTAAGGATGATGGTTAGGGTAACCATGTATTTTTAAAAGCAACAAATGCCTGGGCCACAATTCATGTCCCATTATTTTATTCATAGTGTTTACTGCATGATCCTTTTACAAGGGCCCACTGTTGTGTCTAAATAGGAAACATCACTTTCAAGAATTTCTGGGCAGTTCCTGGGAGAGCAGGAAGAAAAGCTTTAAGGTAAGAGAGAGCTTGGAAGAATTATATTTTTGTTCTCCAGTTCCCAGAATGAACAGGCTGGCAGGAGGATTCTGGGAGCTAAAGTCAAGACAACTTTTCTAAAGCCTGGGTTATGAAGGCCACATAACTACTGGATACTAGGCCTGTGCAATCAATGAAAAAAATGTTTCAATACTCATTATGAAATTAGGGGGCACCAGCAAATCATTTCTAAAGTGTTTTTAAAGAATTGTAAGGAGTCCGTTTCATAACTATAACAAAGTAACAAATAAAGGGGGAGTCCAACCCCCTTTATTCTGCCAGGCAGGAAAAGCACAATCAAACCACTCCCAACAGATGCTCATCCAGTCTTTGAAATAATAATAATAATAATAATAATAATAATAATAATAATAATAATAACAATAACAGGAAACCTACCAGGTAAACTTTGGAGTTACTGCCTCTCAACTTTGCCTACATCACAGGGTTGATTCAACTCCCAACAATCCCTTCCTTTTATCTCAAAATTCCTTTAGAGAACAAACATGGTGGAGGAAGAGGTGGCATAAGGCGGTAAGCAGAATTTTGTGAAATCAAGTTTGGGAGAGAATTCAAAAGACCCCTCCCTAAATGCCATTTCCCAGAATTCTGTTTGCTTCCCATGTTAAAGCACTTGAGTTTCCCCTCTCCAAGTTGGAGAAGTTAATTTTAAAATGGAGGTGCCGCATTGCCTCCAGATCAGCAGTGCCAGAAAATTCAAAAAGCCCTGCCCTAATTTACATTTCCCAGAATTCTGCTCACTTCTTAAGTTAAAGCCTCAATGTAAGTGTGGTTTCTGCCTCTCTCTCTGGGCCAGCCATGTGCGGAGGGGCTTCTTCCTTGACGGGCCATCCAGCCAGGCATCCTTCCTCCCCCCCCCCTCACGGCCCCCTTTGGGGAAAAGAGCAGGGCTTCACCCTCCACTCCGGCCTCACCAACCTCTTCAGGGCTCTTTGGGGAAACCAAACCCAGCTCTTTTTGCGGGAGAAGTGGCACCCGTGATGGAGATCAAGAGCCATTTACAAGGCTTATAGAACTCATCCAAAAGTCATAGGTCAGTGTTTTGACTCTTTTGCATGGCTGCTCCTTCCATTTCTAAATTTCGCTTTGTATGTACAAATCTAACGAGTTACAAGTTTTCAACACCCCTAGTAGCTACTCCTCTAAGATCAGAATCAGTTATTACTTTAAAATATATTGATTGAGTTCAGTCAAATGAAATGTCTTATGAGCCAAAAGAATGGTCCAGCTAAAAATGCACATGAAAACATATTAACAAGAGGTCACTTTACTAAACAGATATTATTGATGCCCTTAATTATAGTGGACCCTTGGTATCTGCTGGGTTTTAGTTTCAGGACCTCCTGTGGATACCAAAATCCACTGATACCAAAATCTGTGAGTGCTCAAGTCCAATCAAATAGTATCCCCTATAGCAAAATCAAGGAATTTTTTTTGGAATATTTTCAAGTCATGAATGATATAAATTATGGATACAGAATCAGTGGATACTGAGGGCTGGCTGTATATTTATTTATAATGTTGTGCAGCACTGTCTCATAATTTTCTGCTCTCTAGCATGTAAACAATACAGTGTGAGATTTTAATACAAAACATGACTTGGCGTTCTAGTGTAAGTATCAATCATGCAAGCCTCACCTTGTGCATTTTGACACCAACTCTTTTGAATGGATAATAACTGATAGAGCCTATTTCTGTCATTTAGATGGCTAAAAAAAAAATATAAGGATTCACAAGTGAGACAAAGTGGGCTATTCAAGTCTTCTTTCTGAGTGAGTCAGTTAAAATGAACTCAACAGGATAATGAGTATCAGAAAACAAAGAAAATATTCAGTCACCTACTCAAATGAAAATGTCCCAGAATTATGGTGACTATCCAACTGGACACATTTAGAAGACAAAAAAAGTCCCCATACTTCCTATCATGAGTCAAGGTAGCAGACATTTTGCTTTGCTACAAGAGAGGGAAATTCCAATCTCTGAAGATCCATATTCCCAGACAAGAATCTTTTACAATTAGATCATTCTCACTAATTCCCCCTTTCCCCATAACTGATCAAAACATTTCTAAAATGCCCAACTCATGCTCTAAAAATGATTCATTCATAATATATCACAGAGCTGAACACTTATGTTGAAAAGCAGAGTGTCAAATTAATTAAAATAATTCCTTATAGTGCATCAGTAATCAAGTTCTGTTTGGAAAATCTTTAATTTTTTTTAGTAGAAATGGTAGTTGTATTTTGTTATTCATTTATATAAGATATTTCTATTCACCTTCCCGAGGTGAATGTCAAATAAAATTAATCAAAATAATACAAAGAAAGAAGTGGAAATAGAACATTTTCTTTAAAATTTGATATGGGTACCATAAATTGGATTTTGTTGTGGCCGAAAAACTTTCTCTTATACCTCATAAGTTTGCACCATACCAATATTCTGAATGATTAATATATACATTAATAACTTCAGGTAATTACATTATTTTTCATTATCTTTCCTTCAGTCAATTTGAAAATTGTAATGGCACCAACAAAGAACAGATGAAAGTGTCATCCATTCTGATACATTTACCCTATCCCATCCAATCTAACAAACAATGTAAAATTACTTCAGCTTCCTTTTCTTAAGATCCATTTACACTCTAGATTTAATGCAGTTTGATAACCCATTAACTACCACGGCTCAATGCTATGTAATCATGGAAGTTGTAATTTTACAGGTTCTTTAACTTTTTCTGACAAAGAGTGCTGATGCCTCACCAAATTACAAATCCCATGATTCCATGGCATTGAGCCATGGCAGTTAAAGTGGTATTAAACTCTATTAATTCTAAAATGTAGATGTACCCTAGGTACTAACAAAATGCACATGAAGAAACAAGGCAGTGTTTGTTGAAAAGCTGACTGAAAAAGGAATATTAGCTCATCTATAAATATATATTTGTTTGAGGTTGACTGTCTGATCCTCTGCCGAAATGTTGATTAAGATATTTCCTTCATACTCTTAGACAGCTGTTTCTAACCAATTTAACTACTGTATGTTTCTGTCTTCTTTTCTTATACATGAATTGTAGTATTTAATACTGAATATGGAATTAGCAAATCTTTTTTAATTAAAAGTGATGAACAAGGGAAAACTACATTTACACTTAATCGAAAATGCAATACAAGGTGTTATTAAGAATAGATTTCATTGAATTTTATAATCTCTTGAAATCTAATCCTGATTTTCTATTAATAAATATCTATTTATAACCTACTTGTCTGAAGTCCCAACATAAATTATGATATATAATCCAAATTATCTATATATTCAGATCAATTTCATACAGAGAAAGCACTCAGTTACTGCCAGGGAAACTACCATTTCACAATATTATCATTACATCATTTCCTGAAGGAATTCTTTGGTCATTAAAAACAATTAAAGCAATGGAAATAAAGAGTGTTACTAAGGGGAAGTATAGCAGGCCAGAATGAGAGAAAATCCACTGCAGGATAAGGTATGCTTTCACTGAAGCAGCATAAAGGTTTCATCAGAAGCACCTGATCCCAGTGATCCACAAGATAACAATAATGGCAAAGACAACAGTTAGAGAAGGAAGTTGGGAAGATTCACAGGCCATGTCACTTTGATTTTATTTCAAGAGATAGAGTGTGTCACATTGGAATCTAGTTCAGAACTTTGTGTCTCCAGATCCATTGGAGCAGTTACCTTATTGGGAGCCACGATATATGCTCCTAATAGCCTCTCTGTTTCCCTTCTTCTATTAATTTTTGGTCACTAAAGGAATATTCCAAAGAAAAAACAACTGTGATAAATTGAACTTCAATTACAGTAGAGTTCCGGTTATTTGATATAAATGGGCGGGCTGAATATCAAATAACCAGAACTGATGGATAATAGGGAGGCCCTATTATCCCTCCCAGCAATCCGGTTTAGGGAAGTGCCTGTGAGCACTGCTGCCTAGCAATGCTCACGGGCGCTTCCCAAGGGGCAAGTGCTCGCTGAGGGACCAGGCTTGTCCCTACAACAAGCACTTAGCTCAGGGAAGCACCCCGTGAGCGCTGCTGCCTAGCAACGCTCACGGGTCTTCCCAAGGGGCAAGTGCTTTCCAAGGGACGGCGTCCATACCTCAGCGAGCCCTCAGCCCAGGGAAGCTCCCCATGAGTGCTGTTGCCTAGCAACATGCACAGAGTGCCTCCCCAAGGGGTGAGGGCTCACCGAGGGATGGGGATCATCTCTCAGCAAGCCCTCATGCCAGGAAAGCACCCTGTGAGCGCTGCTGCCTAGTAACATGCACAGGGCGCTTCCTCCTCCCTCTCCCTTTCCTTCTCTCGAGCTCCTTTCACTACCTTCCTCAAGCTGCCCCAGGAAGGAACTTAAGAGAAGGAGAGGGAGAGGGAGGGGTGCCCCCAGAGGCGCCTTGGATAACCCAGTGTGTCGGTTAACCGGAACTTGGATAACCGAAACTCTACTGTACCAAAAGCCCCAATCAGGTTGGAGATTGTGGTAAAACCCAGGTTGTAAAAAATTAAAGTCAAAAGATGGTAGGGGCAATGGTTCCCCAACCTTGGCTTAAAGCAGTGGTTCTCAGCCTGTGGGTCCCCAGATGTTTTGGCCTTCAACTCCCAGAAATCCTAACAGCTGTTAAACTGGCTGGGATTTCTAGAAGTTATAGGGCCAAAACACCTGGGGACCCACAGGTTCAGAACCACTGGCTTAAAGAGAAGTAAGGTGGGACATATATCCACATGTACCTGATCTCTATGGCCAAAGCAAACCTGAGAGGAGTAGAGAAGTTTTAGCCTGATACCAACTAGAAATCTGATTTTCATAAATCCACTTGGACAGCAGCAGAACTCTAATATTTGGAGAAAGAATTTACTGTAAGCAATACTCCACATAGCATGAAAGAGCCCTTTCCCATTTTTCATATAATTCAATGTTGTTAATCTTTGTACAAAAATGTAACAAAGAAGCTGTAGCACTCTCACATGGTTCCACAAATATATGAATGAGTTCTCACAGAAATTAGTGTTCTTGTTCATGTACTGGAGGGAATCTGCATTTATTTTCCCCCTCCAAGCCAATGCAGTCACATAACATTTTCTCAGCAAGTCAGCTGGCCAGTCAAAATGGAAGAGGAGGGAAACAAGCAGCTTTCAATCTACTAATAATTCTATCTCTCAATCAATCACCTTAATTGATGGGTTTTTTTCCAACAAAGTGACTCAAGCAATGGCTGCAGTGAGCTTTTCTTAAAAGTAGGACTTTCAGCCTTCTTATCTATTCACTTTTCTTATAAGCATTCTCTAGGAAGTATAAAGCAGAAAGGGGAAAAGAAAAAAAAGGAAAAGATATAAACATAGTACAAGCCTAATTAGTTCAACTTTATTAGTTCTGGAATCTTACAAAAATCTCTTCACTTCTGCCAACTGAAGCTTCACTTTCCAAAATGAGGCCTCCTAGCTTCCCTAAACACAACACACTCCAATGCACATGCCAACTAGGGATGATTGGAATTGCAGCTAAACACATTTGGAAGGAGCCAAAGATAAGGAAACCTCAAGCAACCTCCACTGATGTCAGTGGATTTTATATATCTCAGGACAAATCTTATGGTGATATTCCCCCCCTTCCCACTTTTATACTGCTTTTCTAGCTATTCAGTTGTTCTACTCTGATGAATTCCATTCTACCATTGATGATGTCAGTACAGCTCTAAATTCCAGTACAATATTCTTAACATGAAAGGACAACCATTCAAGTTTTCAGAACATTTAAAACCGTGAATTCCTCCTGCTCCCTCCCCCCCTTTCTCTCAATATATTTTTTGCAAATTACATCCTTCTCATTCTA